>NC_143566.1:22493823-22802205 GCF_054136105.1 Typopeltis vanoorti
CATTTTCTGTAGTTTATAGTAATTTAAAAAGTAGAATGATCCTTTTGCTTTTGGTAATTATTATTATGGGCTACTCCATGGAATCCTTACTCATCAAGAGAGGCCCTAAACATCATGCCAACCACCATCCAACATTTGCACAGTATCTATCATACTTTGCTTTGAATTCATTCAGTCATGGCACCCACAACAGACTCTGGCAATCTATTCCACTCATTCACCATTCTCTAAACAAAAAAAAATCTAGTTTTAACACACTTGCTAACTACACTCTAGCTCAGTTCCAAGCATGGCCCCTAGTTCGCCCACACACTGGACTGTTCTGAAAAATTTCCTCTGTATTAATGTAAACCCTTCAGTAATTTGTACGTCTCAATCATATCACCCCTTTTCCACCAATTTCTGTAACCCATAAATCTTCAACCTGTTCTCATAAGGTTCATTCCATAGATCTTCTACCATCTTGGTCACTTGCCTTTGGATCCTCATCCCAAGTGACACCAGATTTGTACACAGTATTCAACATGGATCTTACCAAGGCTCTATTAACAGGTATAATAACCTGCTTATCAGAGTATTCTTCAGTAACCCAGTAATCGAATGAGCTGCTTTAGTTACTTTTGCAATATGCCCTCTAAACTTTAACTCCCTATCCTCAAACACTTCCCCCTGGCTTCATCAATTTCCTTGAATACAGTTACATCAATGTGGTACACAGCTGGTAATCTTTTCATCCCAAAATGCATCACCATACACTTTGCCACATTAAATTGATATCCATTCTCCTTTTCTCAGACTGCCAGTCTATCCAAATCATCCTGTAAAATTTTAACGTCGTCTATATTAGCTATTGCTCTACCCAAAAATACATCTATAAATAGTTCTATGATTTCTGGCAATGTTCTTAGATCATTGCTATAAATCAGTAGTTATTATTCTTATGTGAGGTAGCATAGCATAATTTTAACAAAATAATGAGTGCTTAATTAGCTAAAAATGGTAATATAGTGTTAAAATTTGTTTTCATGCTTCTTTTAACTATGTTTTGGAAATTTGTATTAAAAAAAAAAAAAAAGATAAAGTTCCTTGCTAGTTATTCTACATACCATTCATTTAGTTGGAGAGACTACAAGCTGAGAATGCATCTGAGTGGGGACGTCGTGAAAGATTAGAGACTGAAAAATTGGCTTTGGAACGAGAGAACAAAAAACTGAGAACTCAGATTGAAGATTTAGAGGAAAGACTGGAAAGAAAGACCAAACAAATGACCCTGGCCTCTGATTCTGATGTTAAAGCCTTACAAATGGAACTGCACGAAAAAAACAAGGTATGGATTATGTTCTCCCATACTTCTGTCATGCCTTTTCTTATTTGATTAATAGAGCCAGAAAGGTTCAGTATTAAGTGCATCTAAAAGTTACTGACAAATGAGTGCATGTGTAATGTATCAAGTTGCCTTTTTAGTCTCTTCAATGCCTAAAAGCATTAAATCCTCCATAAATACTGAAAACAAACTAAGTATCCTTGTACTTTAATCTCCTACTCCAGTTAGGGCTATAATTTAGTCCAAAAATAAACCTTTTTTATATCGATCATATTTATTGAGATGAAATAAAATTAATACTTTTATCACTTCATCAAATTTCTGATATGTATCCTCAAGAGATATACAGAAAGCAGTTGATAGTACTACATAATTAAGTTTACATCATTACTAATTTCTATCAATAATTTTCCTACAAGTTGGTCTTATTTGTCAGGTTAACTGCATGCAAGATCTTATATTTTAACTTTTTGATGTGCTTCTAATTGCATCAGTCCACTCAGATCTTGGTCTTCCTCTGAGACTTTTTTTGCTATTGTGGCATCAATCATCTATTAGTGATAATCTTTGATCAACACCTGCTTTATTTCTAAACAAACTCTTAGATGATTAAGTTGAAATAGATTAAAACACTGTCTTCTCTATTGTGTTTCAGTTTAGGCTAATTTCTGTTCTTATTGGACATAAATTTATTTAACTGGCTTTTCACTATATCACCTTTTCTTATTCTCTTGTTTATTTCAATATTTAATATTTCATCTTCACTATAAATACTTGCAATATATTTAGAACAAGTATGGGGGGGGGAAGCTGAAAAGTTCTGATAAACACCTAGAACAAAAATAATATTAAAGCATCTGATATAACCACAAGAAAGAACATATCATAAAACCCTTTAACCCCATGTTTGATCAAATTGTACTAATTGTTATAATTTGTTCTTTTTCTTTTAGAATATATAAGAACACGTGTCTGAGGTTTTGAAGAAATTCGAAGATGCAGAGATGTGGGCCGTCATCAAGTTTTTTGTGCTGCACGAAAAGTCCACAACCAAGATTCACCAAACTTTATGTGAGACTTTAGTTGACTGTGCCCCAGCATATCCAACAGATGCCCCCAGGTCAGGAAGACCTTCTACAGATTAAACCTGAAAACATCGATGCAGTGCATGCCTTGATGATAGACGAATACCAGTCAAAAACATTGCAAAGACTCTGGAGATATCCAGGGAATGAGTTGGGGTCATTATCCACCAATCCACCATTATGAACATGCAGAAGCTCTCAGTGAAGTGGATCCCTGAATGTTTGAATGCTGACCAAAAGAGAGAATGTGTGCTGTCATCTCAAGAGATTTTGAGAAATCAGGTGCAATTTTTTGGCTCATATTGTGACTGTTGATGAAACATGGCTTCATCACTATGACTCAGAGGCCACAACAGTCAATGGAGTGGAGATACAAAGGTTCTCCATAGCCAAAGAAATTCCTAACTCAAAAGTCAGCAGGAAAGGTTCTTGCCATTGTCTTTTGGGATATGGGTGGTGTAATCCTTACCAGGTACCTCAAAAAAGGTGAAACTGTTACAGTACCAGTTTATTCAATAGCTCTGAAAGAAGTACTGAAGGAAAAACGCTGTGGGAAACTAAGTAGAGGCATAAGTTAAGGGGATAAAAATCCCTTATTGTTTTTCAGCCAGTAAGCGAAAGTAAGATCGAAAACTACGATCTGAACGTTTCATGCCGACGAACTGTCGGCGGATCCAAGCGTAAGTGACCACTTGGTAGTGCCACACCAAGGCAACTCGTTGCAAAGGTGGAGCAAGATCCCTCACTATTCTTGATATTTTCTCATAATGTAAAAACACACAGCTCCTAGGAGATGTAGTACTGCTTTACATTATGAGGTAATGTAATTACATTACCTCATTATGAGGTAATTACTGCTGCTTTATGAGGTAAATAATGCTCATTATGAGGTAAATAATACTGCTTTACATTATGAGGTAATGTAATTACCTCATAATGTAAAGCAGTACTACATCTCCTAGGAGCTGTGTGTTTTTACATTATGAGAAAATATCAAGAATAGTGAGGGATCTTGCTCCACCTTTGCAACGAGTTGCCTTGGTGTGGCACTACCAAGTGGTCACTTACGCTTGGATCCGCCGACAGTTCGTCGGCATGAAACGTTCAGATCGTAGTTTTCGATCTTACTTTCGCTTACTGGCTGAAAAACAATAAGGGATTTTTATCCCCTTAACTTATCAACCTCGCCAGAAAAATAGCCGTTTGGCTTTTCATCTAAGTAGAGGCATGTTGCTTTTGCAGGACAATGCAGCTGCTCATACTGCCCATGAAAACCCTAACAGACAATATACAACTTAGGCTTTCAGTGTCTGCCTCACCCACCCTATTCACCAGATCTGGCCCCATCTGACTATTTCCGATTCCCAAATTTAAAGGAACAAAATTGACTGCATATGATGAAGTCATATCTGCAGCTGAGGACTGGTTAGTAAAACAATGGAAAGACTTTCTCTGAGGATTGCAAATGATGCAACAGTGTTGAAACAAGTATATAACACTTTGTGGGGAATATTTTGAATAATGTGTATCTCAATTCCTTCATGGTGATTATTACAACTTTTGCACACCCTCATAATTGTAAATATGTTACTTTCATAGAAAATGAAGTTGATGAGTTCCATTTTCATAGTTTTCATCTTATGATTACTCATTTTCATGCCAAATTTATAACAATTATTCAATTTTGTTAAGAAAAAATTCTGAGTACTTGCGTTGGAATTATTTAAGAGTAGAACATCATCTGCATAAGGTAATGTGCTGAGATTAATAAACTGAGATGTTTATTGAATAAACATTCCCAGTTTTGATATTAGATTTAATATCACTTCATATGTGTACTATGTCTATGTGTATATAGAAGCTTATAACTTCACATCACTTGTCTTAGTATCCCATAATGCAAAACACATATCCTTACAGACATGAATAATGCTATGCATTATGGGAAGATTCACTACCCAGATCAGTTTCGACCTTTATTGAGGTCTCACGAGTAGGAGCAGACCCAGAGGTGATACCAAGGTTGAAGTAATGCAGAAGTCATATTTTCATATACGAGTTGACAAAAGGTGTCACACCTTATTATTAAAATACTCTGGAATAGAGATAAGATGTTGGAAGTTTTTCCACTTGGTTTTACAATAAATTAAAGATACCAAGAAATTATATGCTTGGTTTAATCCTTTATCCAAGTGTAAGCAAACAATTTTGCACCTGAACTATTTTCAGGACTGGGGCAACTCGTATATAGAAACTTATAACTTCAGATCACTTGCCTTAATATCCCATAATGCAAAGCACGTAGTGTTTTAATAAAGTGTGACACCTTTTGGCAACTCGTATATGAAAATATGACCTGCATTACTTCAACCTTGGTATCACCTCTGGGTGTGGCTCCCACTGATGAGACCTCAATAAAGGTCAAAACCGGTCTGGATAGTGACTTCCTGTAATGCATAGCATTATACATACCTGTAAGGATATGTACCTTGCATTATGGGATACTAAGACAAGTGATGTGAAGTTCTAAGCTTCTATATACAGGGTGTTCGGGATAAATTTGACATATTTATAATTAATTATATTTTTCCGTAAGTTACATGTATTAACACACACTTCTCTTCATTTAAAAGTTTGGACCCTTCTTCATTCATATACAAGATGTCAGAAAGGATGGATAGCTGGAACCCACCTGAATCATGGAAGAGAATAACTTGTATCATGATGATTCGTGCCCGCCATCAAAATAAGGATATTACGACTGCTGCCCAATGCTCCCTGAATACAGTAAAAACAATCAGGCATGAACTAGAGACTTGCAATGGTGACTACGAGGATGTAGCAAGAAGAAAGATCCCTAGCAGACGATCTGATTGCGTTCGTACAGCAGAATTCCTCGCAAATCTGCAGGAACAGGTGTTGAAGAACCCTGGCATTGGAATTCGGGCTTTGTTCGTGGAGTTGCTAACTGTAGTCAAGCCCTGGATAACAAGGGTAGCCAATGGTAGGCCGTATGTATGGCAGCAGGATTCGGCCCCTTGCCACACCTCTGGGAAAAGTCAAAAATGGTTGTCCGAAAATTTCTACGACTTCACCAGTCCAAATGTTTGGCCTCCAAACTCCCCAGACCTTAACCCCATGGATTATTTTGTATGGGGCGCAGTTGAAAAAGACACCAATCGCACTTCCAGTAATACAAAAGCCCAGTTAATGGATAAAATTAAAACAGTTTTTGCGGCCCTTCCCAGGGAGACTGTAGCATCAGCTTGTTCGAGGTTCCGAAGCAGAATTGAAGCTGTGATCGATGCTAATGGTGGTTATTTTGAGTAAATCTTGTTGATAGTATTGTAATTAACTCTGCCTGTAATGTTTTTTTGTCAATTCATTAAATTTAATAGATACAAAGAAGATTTTCTTTTTCCTTACGAAACTGTCAAATTTATCCCGAACACCCTGTATGAGTTGCCCCAGTCCTGAAAATAGTTCAGGCACAAACTTGTTTGCTTACACTGGATAAAGGATTAAACCAAGTATATAATTTCTTGGTACCTTTAATTTAAAGTCATAGCCCACAGTCAAAAAATGATTCCTGTTATTGATTTATCATTCCTTCATACCCCTACCTTATTTTAATAGTTGCTGCTGTTAATTAACTTGGCTGATAAGTTAGCAAAAGAATTTTCTCTTCAAGTTTTAACAAATTTATTTATTTATTTATTATTAGGAACTAGCAGATTTGAAGCATGCCCATAGCAAATTAAAAAAGGTTTTGCAAGATAAATCAACTGAATTAGCACATGCCCTTCGCCGTTCTGAACAGTACGAAGCTGAGGTGAAAAAGCTACGAGGACGCATTGAAGAATTAAAGAAGGAACTGGCGGCTGCCGAAGATGAAGTAAGTTTGTGTGTTGACAATTCCATGTCTGTAATGTTTTTAAAAAAAAAACTTAAATGTTATAAAATTAGATACTTTTGTTGGAATGACCTCTGAATATTATTTTTGTTCTTTCCTTACAATGTGATATTTTTGAAATCTGCAATATAAGATAAGAAACTAAGATATCTCATCTTAACTTCTTACCTGTAAGTTAAAATAAAATGCTTTCAGTTAGTACTTCTTAATTTAGATTTGGCATTTCCCTTCAAGGTAATGAGAACTGATTTATGATCCAAAGTGGTTAATTCTTATTCATATTGGGATACTCCAGTTACTGGATACCTTAAATTATGGCAGGAGACTGGTAATTTGGGACTTAGCTGGCTATTTGTTCTGTGTCGATTTAACTGTTTAGTAAAGTATGATGACAACAACACGATCAAATGCCATACCAACTGGAATTGTTTCTGAGTTGAACAAAATCCTCATCTATAGTGTGAGCAGATTTCAAAATGTGAAATTGAGCAGTGATACTTAGTTGTGCTTTGGGTTTCAAAGAATGTTGTGGTAAGTAGATAATTTTTCACATTGATAGAGAGGATATCTGACATAAGTGACTAGCTAGTTGTTGTTGGAGACCTTAAAAAAAAAAAAAAACAGTAACATTGGAAAGCAGTAGGAAATTAATCCCATACATGTGTGTTTGGAGAATGGAAGAAGAGAAATAATCTAAAAATTTTATGAAAGTTTTAAAATGAATCAATGGTAACCACTTACCATTGATTCATTCTGTCTTCAAATGATTTCAAGTGAAATAATTTGAAGACAGAATGAGACAGGGTTCAGCCAGAGATACATGTGATAAAGCAGTCATGAAGTTATATAAATCTTAATTTATATAGTTTCATGGTAGATTTAAGAGGTTAAAGAAGATATATTGAAGTTGAGGAATGAAGAAATAACGTAAGAACACGACCAAAGTGGACCAAGTCCATTAATTGTTGGTTCGATGATTAATAAAATAGACTCACTTTTTGTGTACAGAGAATGAGATTAGCAAATAAATTTCCTTATCCAGTGCCATATGCTAAGCTGCATCTGGTGGCTGTGTGGATTTTCATTGGCTTTTAGTGACGTTTTCAGGCTGGCGAAGATGTTGCACAATTTCCTAAGCAGTTCTATACTCAGCCAACAATCTGAGTGCTGATAGCCAGATTACTTTCAGTCACTTAATGCAGTGTCTCGAATCAACTAAGGGTGTTTGTAGAAATAAGAATTGGCCTTTGAGAGGTGGCGTTGACAGCCTTGAGCTTTTGAACCAATCAAATGCAACAGATTTCTTCATGGAATTCTGACCTTTTGCTTTACAGATATTGACTGCTTTGAACATCCAAGTTTAAACTCATTAGTGCAGTTTATTAAATTAAACGATTTTGGTCACTCCTTGCTCATAAGAATGAGCTATTTATAATTTTGGGAATTTATTGATCTGCACGAACCTAAGTTTCATGAAGTTCTATTTTTGTGAATACTAATAATTTATCAGCAGACCTTATGTTTTATGGAGACACCTCTTATATCTCTAACCTCAAATTGTATTTTGAATGAAAGTAATATAATGCCAGCCTAGTTGGCTGAGTGATTAGCATATCTGCTCTCCTGCCATTGGCATGGATGTTTGTGATTGTCATTCATTCATTCACATATTTCTACATACAAATAGATACACACTTCCGTGATGTTTCCAATGTGCAGTGTGTTCTATGCAATGAAGTTACCCTTCCTGCATATGGGAGAGGCTTTCACCAGGCTGAATATCATCATATCAACATCATATATAATTTTTGTTATAAAGTAATGTATTAACATACATTTAGGATATCCAATCAGCTGATATAATGTAGAGATGGATTTGAATAGACGATAAGAGTGATGTAAAAAGTATACTTGAACAGAAAGCTATCATTTGTAGTATTAAAATTTACTTTAGTAAAAAGAGAAACATAAATTTAGCATTTTAAAAGGAGAATCTGTGTAAAACACATGGAGCAACCAGTTTGGAAATAAAATGTGTAAATAACATGTAAATATTTGATCTCTGAATATGAGGAATGTGCTTTGGAATTCTGTAGTATTTTAGGCTGGTTCATTAGTTGTTTTCATATGTCAGTAGAGTTCAACCTATTTTACTACGCGAGCTTCTTTTCTATAAAAAGTTATTCCGGGATCTACTCTCTTATATATAAGTTATTCGGGGATCTACTATCTTATATATAAGTTATTCGGCGATATACTCTTTTATATAGATCACTTTCCCCCAACCTGATATCTGATTATGCACAAATAAACAACTAAAAAAAATACACAACTAAAAACTTTATTTGTGTATTTAAAAATTTATTTATCACTTTTAATTATTTTAATACAACAAAAAAAAAAAACTAATATATTGGAACAAAATATTTATTTCTGTATTTTGGAAAACCAAAGTTAGAAAAAACAACAGATTGATTACAAACTCACAAGTTACAGGAAATGCTGGTTGATGGGGGGGGGAGTTAATGTGGGAAATTTGGCATTGTTTAGTCCTTGCAATATTTTCATAGTCAAGTTGATATGAAGAAGTGACCAATTGCAGACAATAATCAGACAAATGATCATTTGTAAATTGGTTTCTTAATTGATTTTTTATGATGGTCATATTTGAAAAAGCAGATTCTGACAAGTATGTCGATCCAAAACACGACAGAATTTTTCACGCAATATCAGTTACTATTGGGAATTTTTCATGTGCATTCTTCCAAATGACTTCATTGTTTATTGATTTTAAATGTAAACTATTCTGAATATTTATTATCTCAAGTTCTACTTCAGCTTGGTTTATATCAAACAGCCCAACTAATTTTATTTGAAATTTCGGTGATGTTAAAGTTTTCTTGAAATGGATTATTCATAAAAGATACAATCATTTCAGTTTTATTAAAATCTTTAAGTCTTAAATTTATTTCTTCCTCAACTAATTCTATTTCACGGATAAATTCTTTTAAATCATAGCAAAGCATTTCTTGATTTTGTTCAAAAAATTTTAATAAATATGGGAGATGTCTAAATTTACAGTCATTTATATTTTTCTTTAATAAAAGTAAGTATTGTTGGAAAATTTTTATTGAACTTAACATGTCAATTAAATTTTTATCTCTACCTTGTACCTCGGGGTGCTTAAGGGTCAAAGCTGTATAACTGAGAGGAGACCTCCACATAGCCTTTAAAGGAATGCGGAGAACTGACCAGGGCTTCTGACTTAATGTCCAATCCTCACCTTCTCGTGGTGCACCCTGTGGGGTATCTACTTGGATACTGAACGAACGAGGATGGGCTGGCAATTTGGGATTTAGCCGACCAAATTGTATTCTTATTGGTTAAACCAAAATAAAAAAAAAATGATAGTACAACATGACAAAATTTCATGCTGGCTGGGGCGTTGCCCGGTTAAACAAGGCCCCCATTGTTTTCGCCAGGGAACCAGGGCAAACAGCGAAAAGTCAGCTACTGGAACAAATCTGAAAACAAACCCCAACTCAATATCACCAGAATTAAAGATCGGTACTATCAACGTAAGAAGCCTGAATGGCAAAGAAATGGAGCTAGCTGAGGAATTAGATAAGTACCAGATCGACATAATAGGGGTGACTGAAACAAAAAAGAACAAAACTGGTGAGATCTTTCTGAGCAATAAATACAAAATGTTATATTCAGGCAATGACAATCAAGGAAAAGAAGGAGTAGCCATAGTATTCAACACAAAATATGAGACTAATCTTCTTGAATGGCAGGCAGTCTCAAGTAGAGTAATGTGTTCAAATATGAGAATGGGGAACTGGACAATGAGACTTACTTGTGCCTATGGTCCCACAGAAGGTTCTACTAAGGTAGAAGTGGAGTAATTTTTTGACATTTTAGAAAAAGCAACTGACACAATGAAAAAGGAAAAGTTGGTCCTTGTTGGGGATCTAAATAGCAGAGTAGGAAATGATTGTGAGACATATAAAAATATCTTGGGAAAATTTGGAGAAAAGAGCAAAGCTAATAATAATGGCAAATATCTGTTGGATTTCTGCTCAGGACATGGACTGGTTATTACTAACACCATGTTCCAACATAAAAATGTGCACAAATTTACATGGAGAGAAGGGGCTAGGAATAAGAAAAGTCTCATTGGCTATGTTATTGTTGATAGTGATGTTTTCTACCTGGTGCAGGACACCAGAGTGTACAGAGGATTTGAAATTGGAAGTGATCACTATTTAGTCTTGAGCAAGATAAAATTGAATTTCATATTGAAAAGAAAAACATGTAAGAATGTTTTAAAGCGAATAAAAGTTTAGCAGCTCTCAGATGTGAACTGTAGGCTAAAATACACAAAGATTATTGAAAAAAAAATGAAAGAGTTTCAGAACAGGAATCAAACCTTGGAGATTCAGTGGCAAACTCTGAAGAAAACATTGATTGATTCTGCCAGAGAGGTATGTGATGAGGTTGTCTGTAAGGATAAAAAAATCAGAACTCCCTGGTGGAAACAGGAAGTTAAAGAGGCAGTGAAGGAAAAGAAGGAAGCATATCAAAAGTTCCTGTCAAATAAGTCAGCTTGTGCGCTTAGAGAATTTAGAGACAAATGCAAGAATGCTAAACACTGTGTAAAACTAGCTAAACAAAAGTCATGAGAGGACTTTGGCAAGAATATAGAAAATAAATATCAAGAAGGTGGCAAAATATTCTGGAGGTTGTTAAACAAGCTTAGGAATGGAGGAAAGTGTGCTGTAAAAGGAGTTAGAGATTATAAAGGTGACATGAAAATGGGAGATAAAGATATCCTTGAAGTATGGAGTAATTACTTTGAAAAACTGCTAAATGAAACAAGCAGTGATGACAGCACAGTGGTAAAAAACACTGACCAGGCATGTAGTCAGGACTACATATCCATACTTGAAGTAGAAAAAGCCATCAAAGGCTTGAAATATGGAAAGGCAGCAGGAGTAGATGATATTCGACCAGAAATGCTGAAGTATGGTGGTATAAGAGTCTTACAGTGGCTGCACTGAATAGTTCAGAAAGCCTGGACAGAGGGACGAATTCCTGATGATTGGAGTAGAGCTCTCATAGTACCCATATATAAAAAGGGAAATAAAACTGAATGTGAGTATTACAGAGGTATTTTCCTACTGAGTGTTTCTGGCAAGATCTATGCAAGTATATTTGAGAAACGGTTGAAAAGAATTGTGGAAGAAAAGCTTGGTGAAGAACAAGCTAGATTCAGGCCAAATAGAGGCTGTCAGGATCAGATCTTCACTTTACGACAGATAGTCGAGAAAGCATGGGAATATAACAAAGATCTGTATTTAAGTTTTGTCGATTTGGAAAAGGCATATGGCAAGGTGCCAAGAGAGAAGCTATTCAATACGCTGCAGTTATATGGTGTCAATGGGGCATTATATCAAGCAATATTTAGCCTTTATTTGAGTTGTGAGTCAGCAGTTAGAATTGAAGGAAGTACAGGAAGATGGTTTAATGTTAAATCTGGTGTGAGACAAGGATGTACATTATCCCCTCTGTTATTCATTATCTATATGGATCACATTATGAAGGAAAGTGGTATTAAACATGATATCAAAATTGGAGATGTTAATGTCAGCTCTTTGCTTTATGCAGACGATGTTATACTTCGAAATAAATCCGCTACACGTCTGCAAGATTCTCTGACTAAATTGAATAGCTGTTGTAATAGATATGGTACGAAGGTCAGCAATAAAAAGACAAAGACAATGAAAATAGGCAGAATCATTGAAAATGTCAACTGTGTTGTGAATGGAGAACCTGTGGAACAAGTAAAACATTTCAGCTATTTAGGCACGTTTTTACTGAAGATGGTAAATTCAATATAGAAATAGACAACAGAATCAGCAAAGCTGGTATGGTGGGAAGTTCAGTTGAATAAATTCATATGGAATAAGAGAGAAATTAGTCGGAACACTAAATTAGCTGTATACAAGACAGTGTTCAAACCAGTTTTAACTTATGGATCTGAGAGCTGGGTCAGAAGTAAAACACTTGACCAAAGACTAGAGACCACAGATATTGAGAGTCCTGAGAAAGATTATAGGCGTGAACAGATGGCATCAATGGCAGTATCATATTAAAAACGAGGATATTAGGAAAGAACTTAGGAAAGGACATTGTCAGCATCCAGGAATGCGTTAGCAGAGCTAATCTCAGGTGGTATGGTCACTTAAACAGAATGGGCGAGGAAAGATTAGCAAAACAAGTGTTCTCTGCCAGGTTGGCAGCCAAACGACCCAGAGGAAGACCAAGATATAGGTGGATTGATACGGTAAAGTGCCTTAGACGATAGAAATATAAGATCTGACAATGTTGGAGTCTTGACAAGTAACAGACTGATTTGGAGGAGAATTGTAGATAGGAAATTAATAACGATGTAATTTTTTTCATGTAGTACTATCATATCCTGTACACCCCTTGAGGGTACATGGCAGGAATTTGAAGATAATGATGATGACCTTTTAACTCTAAATTTAAATTGCTTAATTTCATACAGAAATCTACTAAAAATGATAAGTGTAACAACCATCTTTTATCACTCAATTGTGGATAAATATCTTCTTTTTCATCAAACATTATTATACAAATTTTTCATAAAACATTATTATACAACAGAGGTTCCCTATCATCATCTGCCTGTAATTTAAATAATCGCTGCTGCAGGGCTTTTCCTCGAACAGAATTTACAGTTTTAAATATAATATCCAAAACATCTTTTGTAACAAAACGTCAGTAGTACGTAAAAAAATCTAGATATTTGTCATCGTTTTTACATAATGAAATGAAGCCTGATTTATTACCTGTCATTGCAGGAGCACCATCAGTAGTAATAGACACAAGTTTAAAAAACGGAAGTTTGTGTTGTTTCACAAATTCATCAGATGCCGAAAATATGTCTTCTCCCCTAGTCCTTCCCAGTAATGGTATAATTTTCAAAAGTTCTTTACTTGAATAATCTTGAAATACCATGCGAATAAATACTATTAACTGAGCAATATCAGTGAAGTCGTTTGATTCATCAAATTTTAATGAAAACGCAACACACTGGTGAATGTCTGACATTAACCTGGCCTTGAAACTTTTCTCCGGCAATTGGAACTCTTCGTTTTGGCAATTTGAAACCTTGTCTGCAGCCTAGAGGTGGTCTCTCTCTAGCGACGTCTTGAACCGAGAAGATCCTTTCTGGAAGCGGGAGACTCCTCTCTCAAGCAACGTGGGTCCGGCCAGTCTCTTTGATGGCGACTCTGGAACGGGCAGCCTCCTCTCTGACAGCAATTCTGGCACCAGGACCTCTTCTGCTTGCTTCAGTCCCTTTTTATTAGGCCTCCTCTGAGACCTCGCATGAAGTTTGGCAACCCCCAAAGAATGGGCATGAGTCTTTCATCTTAAGTTTCAAGTTTGGCACGCCTTTTGTTCTCCTTTGCTTTCTTTTGATTGTAAGTTGCCGGCCATCAGAAAGTTGTTTGAACTCTTTCTGACTGACTTCGGAGATGTTTACACTTAGAGCCTGCACGCCTTTCTCATACATACAAGTTTCAATAACAATCTTTCTAATGCCGCCATATACAGCTTCGGCGACAAAAACATTGCCTTTGTTTTTAAATTCTAACAAATTCATATTAAAGCAGTATATACAGTTAGCTTCAAAAGAGTTATTTACAAAAATATCTAATACAAACTATACCGAGACAAACAAAGTTTATTTTTTTACAATATTCACATGGGACTTAACCTAAGTAAAAAATCGATGTAATGTGCTTTGGAATATTTAATATTTAAGCTGCAATGAGTTTTTACACTTTGCTTATAATCGTATTCACTCGGCTTGCTGTTTGACTTCCACTGATCCAAATTAATTCATTTACCCGGACTTATAAGAAAATTACTGATTTGACAATTTTAACAAAAAATAAATAAACAATAGCAATACGCTTAAAGCAAATTAAAAATAATGCAAAATAATGATAAATAAAATATTATGTTTTCAGTTTTAATTAAATTTGTAAGTAAGGAGGAATACACAAGAGATTGACTAAAAATCGCCCTACGATCAACGGTTTGAACACCCCTGTCATATGTGAATAAAAGAAGTCCAGGTATTTATGAAGGAGCTGTCAATTATGTTTTCTTTTGGTAGGAAAATAAAATTATATTTCACTTCATCATCATCATAATGCTAATTACAGATGAGGATGGTCTGAAAAGTTCTTGGCCTAACAATGAAAAAACGAATTTGTAATTTTGAAATTATTTTTATTTTTCAACATAATCTTCCTTACGACTAATACGTTTATTCCAGCGATGCCCCAGCACCATTATTCCATCGTTGTAGTAGTTCTCAGTAAGATGTGAAGAATACTTCTCTACAGATCAGCTGCAATCACCTCTTGATTCGAAGAAAAACGCTGATCGGCTAGGAAGATTTTTAGTTTTGGGAAGAGATAGAACTCAGAGGGAGCCAAATCTGGGAAATAGGGTGGATTCCAACAATTCATAGTGCAGATCCCTTAATTTTCTCCTTGTCAGGTGGGCAGGTGCACTGTCGTGATGAACGATGATTTTTTTTTCTTCTGCAAACTGGGTCTTTTCTCATGAATTTTTTCGTCTAGTCTGGTTAATAGATCGGAATAATTTTCCTTGGTTATTGTTTTATCCTTTTTAAGATAATTAATAAACAAAATGCCTTTAGCATCCCAAAACACCAATGCCATAACCTTTCCTGCTGATGAAACTGACTTTGACTTCTTTGGTGCTAAATAACCGGCTTCTGTCCACTGTTTTGACTGCTGTTTGGATTCTGGTGTGTAATGGTGAATCCAAGTCTCATCCATAGTAATAAATCGACGCACAAATTCAGTTTTATTCTTGTTAAAACGCTCCAAGCATTGTTCAGAGATTTTCATGCGAGTGCGTTTTTGATCTGCTCTGAACAAGCACGGCACCCATCTTGCGCAAAGCTTTTTCATTTGCAATTCTTCATGAAAAATATATCCTACACATTCTTTTGAAATGGCTATAGTCTCAGAAATTTCACGCACTTTGACTCACCGGTCATCCAATACCATATCATGTACTTGATCAATGATTTCTAGTGTTGTTACACATTTTGGATGTCCTTCACGGATCATCTTCAAGGCTGGTACACCCCCCATTTAAACTTGGTAGCCCATTTCTTAATTGTTGAAAATGAAGAAGAGTGCCCATAAATTTTTACAAACTTCAAATGAATTTCTTTTGCCATTAAAAACCTTCTTTTACAAATAATTTTATAACCGCACCATACTTAGTTTTATCCATTTCAAGGGATACAGACAACACTCTTGCTTCAGACAGCTGTATAAAACAAACTACTTGATAGAATGACTTGCAATTTCACATGGATGCTTATGACGGATGTACTTACTTAGAAAAAAAAAATCTTCCTGATAGTGTTGCAATCTCCATCTATGGTCGAGGCCAATAACTTTTCAGACCACCCTTGTATATATACCATATCAGCCTGTTTGTCTCATTATCCATCTAATATCATATTTTTAGGTCTACCTGTACTTGTTTTTCGAATTGGTTTATATTGTATTAATTGTTTAGAATATCAGGTGTTAGCCATTCGGTTTATGTTCGATCCAATTTTGTTTTTTTGTTTGTAATTGTTTAGTTTTTCTTCTATTGATTTTATTTTCAGTGCTTTTAAAATATCTTCATTCCTTTTTTTTTTTGTCTAATAATGTGTATTTTGCAGTTCTAATGAATTTCGTTCCATTTGCCCAAATTTCACTCATATAATAATGTAGGTATTCTAAACTATTGTATATTTTAAAGCATGTTTCTTTTTGTACAATACTCAGATTGACTGTTCTGTTTATTGGGTCTGTAATTTGTAAAAATTAAGAAGTTTTTAATTTTATGTCGTTTTTCTCCTTCATATCCAGATAAATGAAGATACTCTGGTGTTCAAAAGCTAAGAGCAAACTACATTTTTACCTGTATATGAATAAAATTTTATGACTACAGCCAAATGTGGACATAAATTTATTGCCAGCATACTAATAAATTATATTACACCAAAAGTGTGTTATAAATTTCTTACAGATTAAATTAATGCATTTTTGGCAAGAGTTACAAATTTCCGAAGGACATAGTTAAGAGATTAACGTACAGTGCTTATGGAAAACTCTGCGGAGAGACATTTCAGTATGGAATATGTTCATCCTGAACTGCAATACAGCTCTCACAATGTTATACCATGCTCAGCACCAAATGATTTAGGAGTTCTTGAGGCAAACTGGCCCACTCCTTCAGAGCAAGTATAAGGCCTTGTTTGTTTTCTGGAGGGGAATTTTGAGTAGCAATGTATCCCAAACATGTTCTATAAGGTTGAGATCTGGGGAGAGTGCTGGCCACTCGATTCGATTAATATCCTTGGTCTTCAGAAGTATCTCCACTGCTCGTGTATGATGTGATGTGACATTATCATCCATAAAAATGAATTCTTTTTGTATAGCACCATGGCACAATCGAACATGACATTGAAGAAATTCATTGCAATATTGATCACCAGTCATATTCCCTTTTTCCAACACTTGTAGCTTGATTTGTCCATTAAGCATAATGCCTCCCCACACCATGACCCCAGCACCACTGTATCTATCCCTTTCAAGAATATTCTCAGGATGGTAAGCAGTACCACTTTTACGCCAGATCAAGTGTCATCTATGAAGAGTACATTATCCCATTGGTGTCTTGTCCAGTTTCTACTGATAAATAACGCCATTGAAAACATGCTCTACAATGAGCTGTGGATAAAGGGACGCATACTACAAGCCTTCAGACACATAGGCCTACTTGTCACAGTTTGTCTAGATAACCTCATACATGTGCTTGAATGGAGGTGACCTGCTGTGCCACATTGATTTCCTCTTGCTATTATAACCAAAAATCTGTCTGTGCTCCATGGGAAAGTGAGGGCACATCTTAGCAGACCTCTGGAACACATTCCATCGGTTTGAGACGTTGCCCAGAGACTGGATACAATGCTATGTGAGAGTCCAAACTCTCTGGCAATATCAGTAATTCTGCAGCCTTCTTCCTTCAAGCATTCCAATAATTTTTCTCTGCATGAAGGCATCTAAATGATGTCTTTGAGATATTACAAGTCATCGAAGTTTCATCTCTGCATGAAGGCATCTAAATGATGTCTTTGAGATATTACAAGTCATCGAAGTTTGCAACTTAATTCCTTCACAAAAAGAGCTTCCTTCAAACACAATTTGCTTAGTGCAACCTTTTATCCTGCTGAGTGCTACCACGTGATCCCTTTGTGTGCAAAAATTTTAATGTGTAACTGATTTCTACTTGGAATTGTCAATTATACAAAGTGTCACAAGCTGATTTCTCTGAATTTGCAGTTGTAATCTTCAGAAATAGTGTTCATCCTTAGGCTTTAGACACCAATATATTTATCTGTTCTATTATTTTATTATTGATAACTATTTTACTTCTAACTGTAGTTCTTCCACAAAATGCAATTGTTTTAGTTTTATCTGTGTATATTTGCATTCCAAACTGTTCTACTATAATGCTTAAATTATATCTTGCTCTTTGTGAATTGTCTTCCTTATCTGATATTATTACCTGATCATCTGCAAATAATAGTATATTTATTTTGTTATTCTGGGAAATTTCTATACCTGGATTATTTAAGGTGTTCTACTGTATAAATATTTCGTTAATATAAATATTCAAGTGTTGTACACAGAGGGCATCCCTGTCTTAGTCCTTGGTTTATGGATTGTTTTTCCGACATTTTTTCCCATTATTTTTATTTTCATTTCATTATCTTTGTATATGTTCAATATTGCATGAAGTAAAATATTCGGTATATTTATTCTTTGCTAATATACAAAATTTTGTCAAATGCTTTTTCATAATCTATAAACAAAAGATGAGTTTTTAAATTAAATTCTCTTCTTAGCTGCATCCTTTTCCAAATCCATTTTGATTTTTTCACTGTATATTTTCAATTTTTCATTAAGTATTCTGCCATTTATTTTGTAGCAAGTCAATAAATGCAATATGTGTTTCTAAATTGTATTCTCTTCTTTTCTCTATTATTAATTTTAGGCAAAAGGCCGGGTGTATACATGATCGTCTTTTTCTAAATCCATTCTTTACTTCTAAAATAAAGTTTTCGGAATATTTCATTAATTTGCTATTTAAGATTTTGCTATATATTTTGTAACACGAATTTAGTATACTGATACCTCTATAGTTTTTAGGGTCATCTCTATTATCTTTTTTAAAGATAGGAAGCACAACTGCTCTTTTCCATTCTGTTGGGAGGATACCAGTTGAATAAATTTTATTTAAAAATAATAAGAGTCTTTCTTTGATTAGAGTATTTCTGGATCAGAGTATTTTAATAATATAAGGATATGTGCTTTGCATTATGGGATACTAAGGCAAGTGATGTGAAGTCATCAGCTTCTATATGTGAGTTGCCCCAGTCCTGAAAAAATTTCAGGTGCAAACTTTGCTTGTTTACACTTGGATAAAGGATTAAACTAAGTATATAATTTCTTGGTTTCTTTAATTTACAGTATAACCAAGTGAAAAAACTTCCAACAGATAATTGGATAATTATCTGTTTGTCATCTTCACAAACATTATGCCTAAATAGCTGAAATATTTTAATTGTTTTTCAGTTCCCAATTTTTTATAGTTATTACCTTTTTATTGTTGATTTTTATACCAAATTTGTTACAAAAGTTTTCAGTGAAAGAGGCCTGATTGTATTTATTTTGTTTAGAATAACATTATTTTTATAAATAGCTCAGTACATTTCTGATTTTGATATCAGTTTTGATACCTCCTTTCTTCATAATGTTTGGATTTCTGAATTTTCTTTATAATTTTCATATATATATATATATATATGTGTGTGTGTGTGTGTGTATTTTTCAATGCAGCTGATTTTCACTGCTGCAAACTCACTGGCTATAACCAGCTACTAAAAAGTTCCAGCCCATAGGTACAATGCTTGCTGAAGGAAATTCACTGTAGCAAACTATAACAAATACTTCCTACGAGTTTTTCGCATGGTACTCATTTTTATCCTGCTGAAAACTCAATGGTGGTTACTTTGTATTTCAAATCCCCTGTATATCTCTGAGTTGGTCTGAAGAGACCACTGGCATCAATAACATGGTTAATAAGATTTTTCTTATTTCTTGTGTTTTTTCCTCTGTGTGAATTTAATGCATATCCTAATGTTGAAGCATGGTGTTTCTAATGACTAATCCATGTTCTGAACTGAATTCATTTGCTATGCTCATGTTTAAATTTCCAACAGTAACCAAATTTTTCTTTGTCAGCTGTCTTCTTTAATAACTCAAAAAAAAAACTCCTTGACTTTTACCTACTAGAATCTTCTATGAGAACATATATGACACCTCCAAGGAGTCCACCTTCTCTACAACTCTCCATCTCCACCACTCAAATCCACCAACTACAGTGAGCCACATTTCACTGAAAAAGTAAAAGGCATCTTAACAACAGACATCCTCGCAAGCTTAGATATTGTTTCGTTATTTACCAAGTAGATTTGAAATGCAGATAACGTCCAGTGTGTGTGTGTGTGCGTTGGTAGTCGACGGAAGAAATTCTCCTACATATCTATTAGCTAAACATCTAGCCCATCTACTGAAAGAAAATTCCGAGAGCGGCTGGAGTTTGGTTTAATAACGATAGTGGTGGTAAAGTGTGCCAAAAGTGTCATGAAAGTTAGGATTTGAAGTATGTCTCAGGTCACGAGATTGATGTAGTAGATGAAAATCATAGTGTGATAGAAAATTGTGATGTAGTGCCAGATAGCATTGAGAGTGATGTTCAAAGTGAGAGTAAAAGAGAAAGTAAAAGTATACAGCGAGAGAATGGTTTGAGTGATAAAAAGAATGAAGAGTTAGTTGCAACGAGGAAGATTGCACGGCTGCGTGGAATGATACATAGGGCGATTACAAAATTGTCTACCGACTGCATCAGCTAACAGAAAGAAGCAAATGTGTGATATGAAAAATGAGCGCATGATCGGGAGTGAAAGAAAAATTAAGGAGCTCGTGTTGTACGGTGATTCATTAGTAAAAAGTGTAATAGATGAGAGTTTGACAAAATCGTGCTTTCTGGGTGCAAAAATTAATGATGTGAGGCTATTAGAGCACAAAAGCATAGGGTGAAAGAAATGATAAGAGTGGCAGGAACGAATGATTTAAAAGGTGAAAAATTTGCTATGAAAGAGGACTTGAAGGAATTACTAGAGGTAGCAAAAGAAAAGAGTGAAAGAGTTAAGATAGCGAGTCTGTTGCCATGGTATGAAAGAGTACAGTTGAGAAGGAGGGTCATAATTGCAAATGACTCTATGCACAGGTTACAGGAGGAGTGGTGTGGAGTGAGTTTGATGGGCAAAAGGACTTATACAGGAGGGATGGTTTGCATTTGAATGGATTTGGTGTGTGGAGACTGGAAAAAGTGTTGCTGAATGAAGTGAAAGTGGATGTGCAGAATCAGGGAAACTAGAGCTATTAGGGGAGATGGGAAGTGGATATGCAGACCTCAATGAGGCAGTTGAGTATAAGAATGTGTATAATATGCCTGAGCTAGTACGTAGGACAACAAACCAGAATGGGATAGTTAGTAGAAGACATCAAGATAGGGGTGGGACTAAAGGGCTTCTGCACTTTATGTATACTGATGCCAGGAGTATTAGGAAAAAGGAGGAGGAATTTTTGGCCTTGGTTGGCTTTCCTGGCCACATGTTATTGGCATTAGTGTGACATTGCTGACAGAAGATGATATAGCTAGTGGGATGGAATGTGAACGTTATAGTGTGTTCAGGAGGGACAGAGAGAAAAGAATGGGGGAAGGAGTGTTATTGATGATAGCTGATGAACTGCAGGATAGTGAAAAGAGCACATTTGAGACTATTTGGTGTCAGAAGAAAATATACAGTTGGGTGCTGCTGTAGACCAGGTGATGGAATAAATGGAGATAGTATACATAGGCAAATAGACTCAATGAGTGGAAGACGAGTAATTATTATGTGGGATTTCAACTATGGTAACATTGATTGGAAGGAGGAGAGGACATATGGGAGGAAGGAAATGGATTTTATGCAGTTACTAAGGGATAACTTGCCTAAGACAGCATGTAATGGAATATACTAGGGGTTCAAGAGTGCCTGACCTGGTAATTGCATTTGAGAATTTGACTGTAATGAATATGACCACGTTGCCACCAATTGGTGAAAGTCATCATGTGGTCTTGACCTTGGAGGTGACTAAATGTGTGGAATTTTCAGTTAAGACAGGGTACTACATGTGGAATTACTGGGCTGGTAAGTATGACAAGCTTAGGAGATTGCTTAGTTCAGTGCCATGGCATGTAATACTGCAAGGGTTGGATGTTGATAGTGCATGGGAAGTGGTTAAGGAGCATTTGCAGGAAGTAATGGCTGACTGCATACCTAGAATAGTAAATTGAGTGGGGGTTAAATGGATGAATAACACCATTAAGCTTGAGCTGCAAAGAAATAAACAACTGTGGAGGGAATTTAAGGAGAAAGGTGACCTGAAGGCACACGAAAAGTATAAAGCACAGGCCAGAAGGGTAACTAGTGTGGTAAGAAAAGCAAAAGCAGATTATGGAAGGAAATTAGCAACGCAAGCTAAAGAGAATCCCAAACAGTCTTTTTTATATGCTGCAAGTAAAAGAAAATATGTATACGGAAGAATGATTTTAAGGAATGCTGATGGTAGGGAGGTAGCTGAATCAGTCAAAATAGTAGAATTACTAAAGGAACACTTTGCAAGAGTATATAATCAATCCAGGCGGTGATATTGCAGGAATGAGGGAACGAATGGCTTATACAGGAATTGAGGTGAATGAAATGGAGGTGAAGAGTATATTTCAAAACCTTAATGTGAATACATCTGTGGGATTGGATGGTATACCAGCTCGGATCTTACATAAAGCAGGAAAAGAATTGTCAGTGCCCTTGACTATTTTGTTTGAGTCTCAGGTCTGAGTTAGTCCCGAGGGGGGGTGGAAGAAGGGGAAAATAGTTCCATTGCATAAAGGAGGCTCCAAGACTGCTGTTGCAAATTACTGACTGATCAGCATATCAGGAGTCGTTGTCAAGGTTTTGGAGAAAGTAGTCAAGAGAAAAATACAGGAATGGATAGATGATAATGGGATACTGTATAGGAGACAGCATGGTTTTGTGAAGGGCAGATCATGCCTCAGTAACTTGGTCACGTTTTATAACACAGTGACGGCTGAACTGGATAAGGGTAATGGGTTTACAGTGATACTGCTGGACCTTGCTAAGCCCTTTGACAGGATACCACATGGAATTCTAATCAGTAAACTGCGGCATATGGAGATGGATAGAAGGATGGTTGATGGAGAGATATCAAAGAGTAGTTTATTCAGGAGTAGAGTCCAAAAAAGGGCCTGTGACTAGTGGTGTGACACAGGGCTCTGTTCTTGGACCACTGCTGTTTAATTTGTTCATTAACGATATAGGAAAGGATCTGAGTGGAACTATTCATTTGTTTGCTGATGATGCAAAGTTGGGTAGAGCAATAGTGAATCCACATGATGTCAAAATTTTGCAGGATGATTTTGATATATTGGAAGAGTGTGTTAAGCAGAATGGATGTCAATTTAATGTGGCAAAGTGTAAGGTTATGCATTTTAGGGTGAAAAGAATAGCAGCAGTATACCACATTGGTGGAACTGTACTCCAGGAGATTGATGAGGCCAGGGATTTGGAAGTGTTGGTGGACAGGGAGTTGAAGTTTAAGGGGCACATTGCAAAAGTGGCTAAATCAGCTCATCAGATCACTTGGTTACTGAAGAATACTTTGATGAGCAGAGACAAGCAAGTTATTGTTCCTCTTTATCGAGCCTTGATAAGACCCCCATCTTGACTACTGTTCCCAGATCTGGGCGCCAGGATTTCTTTTTGATGGGGAGAAGGTGGGAGGATCCAGAGGCGAGTGACCAATATGATAACTGTTCTATGGAATGAACCTTATGAGAACAGGTCGCAGAAATTGGTTGATAGGTGTAAGCGGGATGATATGATTGAGACATTCAAATTACTGAAGGGTTTTTACAAGATTAATTCAGAGGAAATTTTTTAGAACAGGTCTAGTGATGGGAGCACTATGGGGCCATCCATGGAAACTGAGCAAGAGTGTGATTAGCAAGGGTGTTAGAACTAGGTTTTTTTGCTTGGAGAGTGTTGAATGAGTGGAATAAGCTGCCAGTGTCTGTTGTGGGGGCCATGACTGTGAGTGAGTTCAGAGCAAAGTATGATAGATACTGTGTGGATGCTGAATAGTTGTTCTGGACATGATTTTTAGGGCCTCCCTCAATGAGTCTAAGGACTCCTTGGAGTTGCCTGTAATAATAATAATAATTAAAAATATTTAAAAAAATCAGATTCCTTCATAAAGAATTCTAAGCATTTCACTGAAAAATTAAAAGGCATCTTAAAAACAGACATCCTCGTGCAAGCTTAGACATTGTTTCGTTATTTACTAACGTACCTGTTGAAGAAGTTATCAATATCCTAGACAAACTCTATCCACATGACAGCTCAGCTTTTTCATCATTACCTCAAATCTAATATGTTTTCAAAGTGAATGACACATTATATGAACAACTTGATTGCTTTGCCATGGGCAGTCCCTTATCACTGATGTGTTCATGGAAGAACTAGAAGCTGACATCCTTTCCAAATTAAATCCAAAGCCGTTGGTTTGGTGGAGATATGTAGATATCTCCACCAAACCAACGGCTTTGGGTTATATCTCCACCAAATCAAACCTCTCCAAATTATGAAAATTATGTTTTCATAATTTGGAGAGGCACAGAAACAACCCTATTTGAATTTCTTACAAAAATAAATTCCTTCCACCAAAAAATATAGTTCATGTTACAGCTTGAAAAGAATAGCCAGTTGCGTTTTCTAGATACACTAATCAAGAAAGAAGAGGACAGACAAATCCAGCTCTCAATCTATCAAAAACTAACACATACTGGACATTACCTGCACTTCAAATCAACTCACAATATTGCACAGAAACTCAGCATAATACATATGGTTAAGACTAGAGCGACCAACATTATCTTAAAAGGAAAAGATCTCCTTGATGATTAACTCACTCTCCAATCTTAGACCTTAGTAAACAATGGTTACCCAAGAAATATAATCAAAAAGATTCTTCATAGAAACCCTCCACAACAGCAACCTTATGTCATGCATATACATTGTCCATCGTCATCCCTTATGCAGGCTCAGTGTCAACAAAATTGCCAAACTCCTTAAGTCTTTCAACGTCAGAGTTGCTCTCAAACCTGTCGAGACAATACGCCATATTTTAAGATCACCAAAGGACATTAATGCCTTCTTCAAATATGCTGGTGTATACAACATTCCATGTTCCTGTGGATTAATTACATAAGGCAAACATCGATATGCCTGGGAATTCAAATAAAAGAACATGTAGGAGACATGAACAACAACAGAACAGATACTTCAGAATTAGCCCATCACTTCTTGATCTCTAACCACACCATCGATTGGGATAAAAGCTCCATACCCTATATAGAAGAGGATTTTTGATGTAGAAACTTCAAAGAAGCTGCCGTTGTACTCTGCTCTGGAGAAAATCTAAACAGAAATCAAGGAATGATTCTGAAAGACATCTGGAAAAGCCTAATAAGTTCGCTCAGCTTACCTGAATTTCATTTCGCCAATAACTATATAACGTGCTCAATAAACAATGACTGATACACCACATCCCATGCTTATGATGTTACATGCCGTTTTAATTTATTTGACTTTGTTACTCCATTCTTCTTTTTTACGAGTAAACGTTTGTTCCATATGGCTTCTTCAGGACATTACACATGTCCTGAAGAAGCCAGACAGTAATGCTGGTGAAACTTGTAGACAATTCATATATATTTTACAAATATCTGGTCAACTAATAAAGCCAATATAAAATTTCAGTTCGATGTGATAGTGTTCATTTTCAGAAGTCATGCTAAGATGCCTAAATTTACTCCGTCTTGTTTTTTGCTCTTTGATCAATAACCATTGCAGATAGGTCAGGTCACTTTCCAATCCTTGAGTTTTCAGTCATATAATGCATCGATTTGATATGATTCTTTAATTGTAATTAGGATGATGTAATTTTATTTGACAGGTAGATAGTGCCACTAACAATATACGTAAATTGCAAAGAACTAATGATGAGCTTCAGGAGCAAGTTGACAATTTCCAAGTGCAAGTGGAGCACCTTCAGAGCAGGTTTAAGAATGCTTTCTTTATATATCTTTAGATTGAGTCATACAGTTTCATTTCTCTGTACATTATGCAATTTAAGATTTATGATATTCTGATATTTTTGCATTTCAATATTTTTGGTTAAAAATATTGAAATGATTGCAATATTTTCTTAATGTTATGATCTTAATTTATTAAATTATCTTAACAAATCACAAGTTACCCTCTGACTGCCATGAGAAATTTACATGCATCAGCCTATTGAGGTTTATAGCTTTATAATTAAACTGCATCAGTGACAGGGTTAAAGAAGTTGGATACCAATATGAAATTGTTTTCGTGTCTATCTTTTTGATATACATAGATGAAACTTAGTGATTTTTAAACCTAATTCAAAATATGAATAATTTAAAATATTAGTTATTTCAAGTCCTTTCTTCCCATACCAAACCTCTTATGTTGTACATAGAATGTGTTACTCCAATTTGGAAAAAAATCTCAAATTGGAAAAGTGATCATATTGCATTACAGCTTAGATCAAGAGATCTATAAATATATTGAACTTTGGTGTATATATATATATATATATATATCAAATCAGCCTTCACAAAAGATTTAAAACCTTCAAACAGAACTTTCCTTGATGATGTGCTATTTTAAAAACATCAAAAAGAGTAGATTTTGCCTTTTATATTTCTCCCTAGACAGTAGGTGGAATCCTAAAATACCTTAAATGCAGTAGCTCATATCAAAAGTTGTAACATCCTTGAATAAATTTGTTCATGAATTGCTTTTTTTTAAAACAATCCCATTCATAAAATCTTGGTAACTTACAACATAGTACTGTGAGTGAATGCTAAGTTGGATTAATGTGTGATTCCTGCTGTAGAGAAAAATTTGAGATGTTCGGTTTGATTTATTTCTCGTGCATAAATTTTAAATAGAACTGTATGTTGTTAATGACATTGTTATAGAGAATTTTTGACAGATCTGATAGAGGTACTCTAGCTTTCTACTTAGTCTCAGAGGAGAGCCAATAATTATAAAAAGTTTTGTTGGGTCACTGGAATCCTATAAAAGTGGGAAATATGGGCTCTATAGATGAAAACTGTGTTTTAAGTAGTGCAATATACAGCTGTTTTAAAACCCTTTTGGTCGTCTGCATATTTGAAAATCTTGTCATCATATTCTGCATATCATCATCATCATCATCATCAAATTCCTGCCATGTACCCTCAAGGGGTGTACAGGATATGACAGTACTACATGAAAAAATTACATCATTACTAACTTCCTATCTACAATTTTCCTCCAAATCAGTCTGTTACTTGTCAAGACTCCAACATTATCAGATCTTATATTTCTATCGTCTAAGGCACTTTGTACCGTATCAATCCACCTATATCTTGGTCTTCCTCTGGGTCGTTTTCCTGCCAACCTGGCAGAGAACACTTGTTTTGCTAATCTTTCCTCTCCCATTCTATTTAAGTGACCATACCATCTGAGATTAGCTCTACTAACGCATTCCTGGATGCTGACAATGTCAAGTTCTTTCCTAATATCCTCATTTTTAATATGATATTGCCATTGATGCCATCTGTTCACGCCTCTAATCTTTCTCAGGACTCTCATATCTGCGGTCTCTAGTCTTTGGTCAAGTGTTTTACTTCTGACCCAGCTCTCAGATCCATAAGTTAAAATTGGTTTGAACACAGTCTTGTATACAGCTAATTTAGTGTTCCGACTAATTTCTTTCTTATTCCATATGAATTTATTCAATTGACATCCCACGATACCAGCTTTGCTGATTCTGTTGTCTATTTCTATATTTAGTTTACCATCTTCAGTAAAAATTGTGCCTAAGTAGCTGAAATGTTTTACTTGTTCCACAGGTTCTCCATTCACAACACAGTTGACATTTTCAATGATTCTGCCTATTTTCATTGTCTTTGTCTTTTTATTGCTGACCTTCATACCATATCTATTACAACAGCTATTCAAGTTAGTCAGAGAATCTTGCAGACTTGTAGCGGATTTATTTACAAGTATAACATCATCCGCATAAAGCAAAGAGCTGACATTAACATCTCCAATTTTGATATCATGTTTAATACCACTTTCCTTCATAATGTGATCCATATAGATAATGAATAACAGAGGGGATAATGTACATCCTTGTCTCACACCAGATTTAACATTAAACCATCTTCCTGTACTTCCTTCAATTCTAACTGCTGACTCACAACTCAAATAAAGACTAAGTATTGCTTGATATAATGCCCCATTGACACCATATAACTGCAGCGTATTGAATAGCTTCTCTCTTGGCACCTTGTCATATGCCTTTTCCAAATCGACAAAACTTAAATACAGATCTTTGTTATATTCCCATGCTTTCTCGACTATTTGTCGTAAAGTGAAGATCTGATCCTGACAGCCTCTATTTGGCCTGAATCCAGCTTGTTCTTCACCAAGCTTTTCTTCCACAATTCTTCTCAACCGTTTCTCAAGTATACTTGCATAGATCTTGCCAGGAACACTCAGTAGGGAAATACCTCTGTAATTCTCACATTCAGTTTTATTTCCCTTTTTATATATGGGTACTATGAGAGCTCTACTCCAATCATCGGGAATTCGTCCCTCTGTCCAGGCTTTCTGAACTATGCAGTGCAGCCACTGTAAGACTCTTATGCCACCATACTTCAACATTTCTGGTCGAATATCATCTACTCCTGCTGCCTTTCCACATTTCAAGCCTTTGATGGCTTTTTCTACTTCAAGTATGGATATGTATTCCTGACTGCATGCCTGGTCAGTGTTTTTTATCACTGTGCTGTCATCACTGCTTGTTTCATTTAGCAGTTTTTCAAAGTAATTACTCCATACTTCAAGGATATCTTTTTCTCCTGTTTTCATTTCACCTTTATCATCTCTAATTCCTTTTACAGCACTCTTTCCTCCATTCCTAAGCTTCTTCAACAACCTCCAGAATATTTTGCCACCTTCTTGATATTTATTTTCTATATTCTTGCCAAAGTCCTCCCATGACTTTTGTTTAGCTAGTTTTACACACTGTTTAGCTTTCTTACATTTGTCTCTGTATTCTGTAAGAGTAAAAGCTGACTTATTTGCCAGGAACTTTTGATATGCTTCCTTCTTTTCCTTCACTGCCTCTTTAACTTCCTGTGTCCACCAGGGAGTTCTGATTTTTTTATCTTTGCACACAACCTCACCACATGCCTCTCTGGCAGAATCAATCAATGTTTCCTTCAGAGTTTGCCACTGAATCTCCAAGGTTTGATTCCTGTTCTCAAACTCTTTCATTTTCTTTTCAATAATATTTCTGTATTTTAGTCTACAGTTTACATCTGAGAGCTGCTCAACTTTTATTCGCTTTAAAACTTTCTTACATGTTATTCTTTTCAATATGAAATTCAATTTTATCCTGCTCAAGACTAAATAGTGATCACTTCCAATTTCAAATCCTCTGTACACTCTGGTGTCCTGCACCAGGGAGAAAACATCACTATCAACAATAACATAGTCAATGAGACTTTTCTTATTCCTAGCCTCTTCTCTCCATGTGAATTTGTGCACATTTTTATGTTGGAACATGGTGTTAGTAATAACCAGTCCATGTCCTGAGCAGAAATCCAACAGATATTTGCCATTATTATTAGCTTTGCTCTTTTCTCCAAATTTTCCCAAAATATTTTTGTATGTCTCACAATCATTTCCTACTCTACTATTTAGATCCCCAACAAGGACCAACTTTTCATTTTTCATTGTGTCAGTTGCTTTTTCTAAAGCCTCAAAAAATTCCTCCACTTCTACCTTAGTAGAACCTTCTGTGGGACCATAGGCACAAATAAGTCTCATTGTCCAGTTCCCCATTCTTATATTTGCCCACATTACTCTACTTGAGACTGACTGCCATTCAAGAAGATTAGCCTCGTATTTTGTGTTGAATACTATGGCTACTCCTTCTTTTCCTTGATTGTTATTGCCTGAATATAACATTTTGTATTTATTGCTCAGAAAGATCTCACCAGTTTTGGTCTTTTTTGTTTCAGTCACCCCTATTATGTCGATCTGGTACTTATCTAATTCCTCAGCTAGCTCCATTTCTTTGCCATTCAGGCTTCTTACGTTGATAGTACCGATCTTTAACTCTGGTGATGTTGAGTTGGGGTTTGTTTTCAGATTTGTTCCAGTAGCTGACTTTTCGCTGTTCGCCCTGGTTTCCTGGCGAAAACAACGGGGGCCTTGTTTAACCGGGCGACGCCCCAGCCGGCATGAAATTTTGTCATGTTGTACTATCATTTTTTTTAAATTTTGGTTTAACCAATAAGAATACAATTTGGTCGGCTAAATCCCAAATTGCCAGCCCATCCTCGTTCGTTCAGTATCAAAGTAGATACCCAACAGGGTGCACCACGAGAAGGTGAGGATTGGACATTAGGTCAGAAGCCCTGGTCGGTTCTCCGCATTCCTTTAAAGGCTATGTGGAGGTCTCCTCTCAGTTATACAGCTTTGACCCTTAAGCACCCCATTCTGCATATCTAATAGCAGAAATAAACTTTTTTTGTGAATTATTTAATAGCATATTGCACTGAATTTGTTTTAAAAACATATTGATGTATAAGTGATTGCCAGTTTAAAGAAATATATATGCATCTTTGTCTGCATTTCAAAACAGAAAAAATTGCAAATAAAAGCATAGTATATATTATCTGCTATAGTCAATTTTCTTTGACATGGCATTCTTCCTATGGTGTCTTAAATGGACTTGTTAGCAGGTTTTTTTTTTTTTTAATATATATATACTGTATATATATATATATATATATAATGATTAGTTTGTTATAACTGTTTGCTATATCAAACCCTGAACTACAACTCCACCAACAGAATACACAGTCTTCTATCTATACATATATATCAAAGCTCAAAGAATTGCACTTAACCTACATTGAAGTTGCATGGTAATTCTTACTTATTCACCCTTCTTCACTTTATTTAAATCTTCCTCAACACAACATATATTATTTATAATGATTGTCTGTAATTTTGTATCATCTTAATATCGTTCTGAAGCACATTAACAACATAACTGTCAAAGGTTGAACAGTATCGAAAAATCTTCCATTACATCTGTTCATTAAAACCCACTCACAGACTTCTTTACCACATTCTCTCCCCTTCCTGTGATCATATTGGGATCATCATTGCCAGCCTGGTTCGCCGAGTGGTGAGCGTATCTGCTCTACAGCCAAAAGGCTGCGGGTTTGAATCCCACCATGGGCATGGATGTTTGTGATTGTCTGTGAAAATACTAGTGGTTGTGGGTAGTAGATGCCATTGAATGGCAGGCCATTCCATTTTGATGGAATGGCCCGCCAGCCATTCCATTTTGAAAAAATAACTATCTAACATTAAAATGTGATTAAATTAAAATTAATTTCAGTGAAGCTTGCAGTCCACTTAGCTATACACTGCGGTATTTAGAATTGCAAGATGCTTTCCAGATTCACAAGGAACACTGTGCATTTGATATTTTACATAAAATCCTATAAAAATAAATATTAAATAGACATGCTTCTTCAGCCATCTACCAGCACCAAGCAGTACCTAAGTACTAGTACTAATGTTTCAGATGGCTGAAGCAGAAGTTCATTCGAGTGCACTTAGTGCCTTCCAGATACATCTCGAAGGTTCTTGATACTTTGTTATTTTCATATAAATACAAGAGGATCTTATCCACAGTCAGTTGTGGACAGTCTGATATTTGTGTATAAGTGCACAGGTTCATCATGTGAGCCATAGCCTATTGTGGTTTTATATTGCCAGCCTTTTTTCATTAGTGAGAGACGTATTCAGTGGATAATAACCATTACACGCCCATTTTGGATCATTTTTTAGGGTCACCTACCATCACTATGGTGTCTACGAGTAAAAAGCATAAATCAAGTGTTTCTCGTCTGGTGTTTAATGAAAAGTAGACCAATTTCTTTTTTGTGCCAATCGATGATAAGCCAGTGTGTTTAATTTGTCATGAGTCAGTCTCATTATCAAAAGAATACAATATAAAACAACACTATGAGACAAAGCATGCATCCAATTTCGATCACCTTCAAGGGCAGCTTCATGTGGGCAAAGTGAACTCTCTCCAAATTGATCTAAAATGCTAGCAGGGTACGTTTAAAAGGCAGAGAGAAGAGAGCTTCTCTTCTCTCTGCCTTTTAAACATTTATCAAAGTAAGTTATGTTATAGCTGAAAAAATTGCTAAAAAATCAAAAGCCTTCTTGGACGGCAAGTTTGTGAATGTCTCTTTGATGCCAGAGATATTCTGTGCCCAAATAATAAGGAAGTGTTTAAAAAACCGAGTTTGTCTGGGGTAACTGTAGCATGACTTGTCGAAGAACTTGCCAATGACATTGAAGGAACTTTAAAAAAACGGATGTCCGAATTTACGTCATATTCACTTGCTTTAGATGAGAGCACAGATGTGAAGGATACAGCACAACTGGCTATCTTTGTCCGTGACATTGATCAATAATTCAATGTAACAGAAGAACTGCTAGCGCTCATACCTATGAAGGGAACGATGAAAGGCACTGATATTCTTGAAGCCGCCAAGAAAATGCTCCAGCATTTCGACCTTAGCTTAACCAACCTCGAGGGTGTGGTAACTGATGGTACCCTTGCTATGGTGGGAAAGAACTAAGGATTTGTTACGCTGCTACGGAAAGAACCGGAACTAGAAGGAAAGATTTCGTCCATTACCATTGTTTAATCCACTAGGAGAATTTGTGTGCGAAAACTATTGGATTTGAGAATGTCAAGAAAGTTATTGTGACTGTCATCAACATTATTAGGGCAAGAGGATTGAATCATCGTCAATTCCAAGAGTGTGAAGCGATCACTGCGATGTGGTTTATTATAGTGATGTGCGTTGGTTGAGCAAAGGGAAGGTTCTTAAAAGTCTTTGACTTACAGAGTGAAATACAGCAGTTCATGCAAACCAAGGGGAAGCCGATTGCGGAATTCAACAATCCGAAGTGGATGACAGACTTTGCCTTTGTGACTGACATCTCATTGCATATGAATGACCTAAATACGTGGCTACAATCCAAAGATCAACTGGTGCACACTCTGTTTGATCATATCAAAGCTTTTGTGGCCAAGCTCAAACTTTGGGAGGCACAACTTGCAAAAAAAAAACTTAACTCATTTTCAGCTTCTCACTGAGTCCAACTTTTCAACTCTTGATGAATATGCTACAAAATTAGCCATGTTGCGAAGTGAGTTTGAAGAGAGATTTAGTGATTTTCGTAACCAACAGTCTTATTTAGATTTATTTTCAATGCCATTCAGTGTCAATGCTGCCAAAATGCCAGGCTCAGTACAAATGGAGCTGCTTGAACTCCAAAACAACTCTTCTTTGAGAGAGAAATTATTCAATGTGCCCTTGCTTGCATTTTACAAAGACTACATTTCTGAGGATGCATTCCCTAATCTTCGCCGACATGCTTTGAAGATGTGCCCTTTGTTAGGAAGCATATACTTATATGAGCAGTTCTTCTCCAGAATGAAGCATGTGAAGTCCAAGAGAAGAACTCAGATTACAGACCAACATCTCTAGAATACTCTGCGCACATTGCGACTTCCAACATAGACAAGCTGGTCAAGGGAAAGCATTGCCAAGTTGCCCATTGACATTGTAAAAAATTAATGTTTTCTTCATTAAATTATCTTTTTTCAAGTATTGATTGTATTTACTTATCATGAACCTGACTCCTACCCTATGCTCTTAAAGCTGAGTTTGTTTATTTTTATAGGATTTTATATAAAGTATCAAATGCACAGCATTCCTTGTGAATCTGGAAAGCATCTTACAATTTTAAATACTGCAGTATAGCTTAATGGCCCACAGGCTTCATTGAAATTTTTAATGCGTCCCACTGAAAGGGTGAGGACCCCTGATGTAGATGATGCAGTTCACTGTAGTTGGTGGATTGAGTGGTGGAGACAGTGAGTTGTAAAGTAGGTGCCCCCCCCTCCCCTTGATGAGTCTTTAGACTCCTTGGAGGTGTAACGTGAATAATAATAATAATTATTATTATTTCACTTTTGTTTATGGAATCAAAATATAGTGAACATGGGGGTTAAAAAAATAATAAAAATACAAACAAAAGTGCCACCATTGACAGTTCAGCACAGTTTTATCTTAGGGAAGAGGGGATACCTCTTGCCATAATTTCTTTATATTGATGACAAAGCATATATTAAATCAGTGCCTTGTGTGTGTGGGTGTGTGTCGGGTGCAGGTGAACATGCAGGAGTCAGAGACAGTTTGTTAGTATTGTTTCTGATGAACTGGAGGTTATAGTACTTGGGGACGCATATTTCAAGGGAATAGCTGTTCCACAGAACTTATTATATGGGATGAAAGATGAACTGGAGAAGTTAGCTTATAGTAGCCAATCAGCTATAAAAGAATGCAACAGCTGTTTCTAGTGCTATGGTTAGGCTTATTAGAAATGATGTTGGTGGGGAGGAAGGGCATGATAGATGCCAGTTCTACTGACCATCACCCCTGGAAGTATCTCTAGAAGAGAGAGAGAGAGTAAGAAGGAATACAGAAACTGACTACCTGTGGGACATTGACTGGAGAGGGGGGTTGTCAGTTAGCTGAATTGCTCTCTGAACATCACCAAGAGTTTTTAAGAGAGATTTTTGGTGCATCACACCAAATGTGAGAGCAATATTTCAAGATTGAGCAGATTTGTACAGAGTTAATAGCTGGATAGGCAAAAGGTAAAAGAAAAACAATGGGTCAGTCAAAGAAGAGAAATTGGTCTTGACTATTGAGCTGCAATTAACAAAGGGAAGGGGAACAAGAACTAAGGCCTTTTTTGTGAGGAAAAGACAAAATTGTGCTCTGGAAGCATTGATGGTGACTAAGTTGTCATCATCCCATTAAAGGATGGTATCAAAATCATAATTGAGGGCACTGTAGGTGATCTTGAAGTTTGAGATGTTTGAACACTGCAAAGTTTTATCATATGGATAGAAGTAATATAGAGTGCTATCATCAGCAAAAGTGCGAGCACGGTTTGAGGACAGTGAGAGAAGATTGTTTATGTACTGGGTGGCTCAAAGTGATAACAGAGTAATTACCAGAACAGCAGTTACTACAATTCATTACTATTTTATTCGTTATAATAATTTTATTTATTTATTTCATAATTTTTTTATTATTTTGATATTTTATTGATTTTGTTTGATGATATTAATTAACTTTTTCTGCTTTTTTTTCATAAAATTTTTGTGCTTAAATATGGATTCACTGGTTGCCTTATTACTTCTGGGCCACCCTGTATATGAGAAAGGGGGTGGGCGAGATAACATATCCCTCCGAAACACCTGCATTAATAGGGAAATCTGAAGAGAACACCTCCTCACCATTTACACACAGTGGATGTCCTAACAGAAAAGAAAACTGGCAATCTAGTTGCACAAGGGGGAAAACAGACCATATGATGGCAATTTTTTGACCTTTTGATGGCAAACCACATCAGATGCCTTGGGAATGTCTAGTGCAACAGCATAGGTTTCTCCAGACCTTTCCATGGCATGTGTCCAAAAGCAGGTGATGTAGCCAAAAGGATCTACTGTTGATCTTGACTAGTAGAGTCTATGTTGATGGTCACTGATTGAATTACATTTTTCCAGGTGTTGAAGAAGTTGATTGTCGATGACTTTCTCTGTTACTTTAGAGAGCACTGAGGTGATGGTGAGGATAAATACCTATCTCTTTTTTGGAATCAGCTGTATATATAGGCTTGCTTCCATGCTGTGGGGATGGATGTGGCAGTAGAGATTGTGAAAACAAAGATTGTAAAAGCAAAACAGCGAAAATGCTCTAATTGTGAGGCAGCCTATCCAGCTTACTCTTGGGCATGCCAAAGGTGGAAAGATGAGATCTAAAAAATAAAAACATAGCAATGCATCACTTAACAGGAGGCAAAGAGACAATATACCACAAAAGTGACAGTAACAGCTGGTAAATCCTCTTATGCTGAGAAGGCATCTCTAAAATAAAGTGTCAATAGGGATCCAAATACATAGGTCGATCATGCCCTCTCACAATTACAACATCCCTGAATAATATGACTTACTTGCCATCTTCTTTGAACAAACGAAGGAGATCAGTTGGTAGGGATTCACTCCTGAGCTCGTACTAAAGATGGTCCCACTATGCAAAAATCCAATAATGGAATGTGTGCTGCAGAGGATCAGAGACATACCTTGAGACCTTCTATTAGATAGACCATCTTCAGATGGCATGGATATCTCCATTTCTTCTGAAGAAGGTAAAATAATTCACGTACCTAGTGCTCTAGAAATACAAATATCACTATTCTCGGATATTTCGTGGATATTTTTCCTGAAGAAAAAGAAATGATGGATACTGACATCCTCAATTCTCTAAAAATAAAAAAAAAATCCAGAACTAATGAAAACAAAATTCAACTCAGGAAGCCAGTTGATACCACCAAAAAGAAATAATGAAAGCATTCCTACACTGGAATTGTCATAGATTCCATCAAAACATCAATGGCATCAATGTCTTCTTTCAGAAGTACAAACCAGTATGCTTCTGCCTGCAGAAAACATACCTAAGGCTGAGAGAGATGATCCGACATAACAAAATACTACCATCATTTGTAAGGGCAGGATAGGAGATGGACCTGCTCATGGAGAAGTTGTCATCCTTGTGAGCAACCATATACCCTCCCAGCAAGTCCCACCCAATACAAACATAGAAGCAGTCTGTCTCTCAAGATGACCTTGAAAATGTCATATTGCAGTTACCATCCTTTTAATGGAGGATTTAAATGGACATAACACTCTTTGGGGCAGTTCCCAAACAAACATCAGAGGAAGAGTTGTTGAGCATATATGCTCAACAACAGCAATCTCTCCCTTATAAACACAGGAAGCAACACTTTTTCCATATGCCTACTTGAACATTCACTGCTATTGACTTAACTATCTGCTCGCTCGCTCTTTTCCTAATGATCAAGTGAGGAAACTGATGACAACCTCTTTGGTAGTGTCCACTTTCCTGTGATATCCACTCTTCTACATGGGCAATCATGTACTAAATCACAGATATCAAGGTAAAAAACTGATCATGTTGACTGGTCCACCTATTCCTCATTAGCAGTTTCTGATTCTGCAACAGTCAGTTCATCTCTTATCAGTGATGCAGTGAATCATGCCACTAAAACATATAATTGGTTTCCACATTCCCTAAGCCATGGTGGAATGATGAACACGTAGCAGCCAAAGAAGCTCAGAAGAAAGATTGGGGTATTTTTCAAAAATACTCCACAACAACAAACCTGCTCGCTTTGAAACGTGCCTAAGCTCGAGCAAGACACATCCAGCATTAGAGTCAAAAGGAATCCTGGGTTCAATATACAGCCTCCATAAGGACAACCAACACTAAAGAAGTCTGGGAAGAAATCCAGAAAATAAAGGGCAGATATACCACCCACCGGCTCTCTATCCTATAACATAATGGTTGCACAGTTTCTGATCCAATAGCAATTGCCAACGCACTCAGAGAGATTTTTGCTAAAACGTCAGCAACATCTTCCTCCCCCCCTCCCCAAATTCCTTGCCCAAAAGAGCAAAGCAGAAAAACAACAAATCCGATTTTCTCTGAACAGCATCAAAGAATATGACAGGCTGTTCACTAAAGAAGAAATGAATGCTACCTTGTTTAACTGCTGTTGAACTAGACAGTGTTCATTACAAGATGGTAAAACATCTGTCACCATTATCCATTGATCAACTGTTGCACCTTTACAACAGAATTTTCTCTGAGAGCTATTTCTGGATCCTGGAAAAAGGCAATTATAATTGCCTTTCCTAAGCCAGGGAAGGATCCAAAATTCCCAAATAACTACTGTTTGATTTTTGTGACCAGCTGCTTGTGCGAGATTATGAAAAAAATTATTAACTCTCTTCTTGTATTGTTTCTGGAGAGAAAGAACCCTTTTTCAGAACACAATCTGGCTTCCAAAAATATCACTCTTCTACAGATCATCTAGTGTTGGTTTTCTTTTATATGGAAAATGAAGGTATATGACACTTCTTGGAGACTTGGAATACTGAAAGACTGACATAATTTTATTCTTAGAGGGAATCTCCCTCTTTTTATTGAGAACTTTTTACTTAACTGAATCTTCTAAGTCCAAGTGGGAAGTGCACTCATCTAACTGTATAACCAAAAGGAGAGGGTCCCATTCAGTTCAGTTTTAAGTATTACACTTTTTGGAATCAAGGTCATCTTGATAACAGAACAACTTCCTCCAAAAGTAATTAATGCCCTCCATGTGGATGACTTCACCATGTTCTGTCATTCATGTAATATGATGGACATCAGAAAGACGGTCTCAGCGAGCCATTGACCATCTCTCAGAATGGACTTTTGCAAATGGGTCCAGATTTACATAACAGAAGATAGTTTGGGTGTACTTTTCTTGCAGATGCTCCATCTAGGACAATCATTAATCTCAGTTGCACCAGAAACCAAGTTCTTAGGACTGATATTTGACAGCAAACTCAGTTTCCTCCCTCAGATATGTCTGCTCAAGACAAGTGCCATAAAGCAGTGAACATTCTATGCATCCTATCTTCCACTTTTTGGGGGTGCTGACAGATGTTCTTTGCTTTGTTTATATGGGGTACAAACAAACGTAGAGAAAACTTGATTATGGCTTCCAAGTATATACTTCTGCCATGGAGAGACTACACTGCGATGACTAGACCGTATTCACTATCAAGTCATCAGAATTGCAACTGGAGTATTTCACATGTTACATACTCCTAGTCCATATGCTGAAGAAAATGAATCACCTTTGTCACTTCCACGTCAACAACTGTCTCTGTCAACCGCTTCAACAAAAATAAACTTGATGTTTTCAACTGGATAACAGAACAACTTCCTCCAACAAAGTAATGCCTTCCATGTGGATAACTTCACCATCTTCTGTCATTCATGTAATATGAGGGCCATTAGAAAGACAGCCACAACAAGATAAGGGGTAATTTTTACAACACTCAGCAGACTATCATAGAACTCTGGTTTGCAGATAAAAGCTCTCCTACAAACTCTAGAAATTGAAGTAGAAAATGTGCCCATCTGGGCAATCATATATACCATCATGTATCTTGTATTTCAGTATGCTATCAAAATTTTCCGTCCCTCCTGTTGTCTATCAGCAGCTCTTCGAAGCTTGCAAAACTGAATACTCTAATTTTGTGCCTGTCTCCACACATGGTTTGAAATCAGAGGATCTAGTGGATTCTTCTGCCATTTTTCCAGAAACATTATATATGTGATTGAGCTTGCAAACTAAAATACATCAGATTGAATCACTACCAAAAGTGCATAACATATTCAGACTTACAACATTCTCTTCAGGCAATAATGAGTCTAGAGCTACAGAAACATCCAATGTGCTCCTGCATCTAAGACCTTCTCTTACAGTTATGGAAGCTATGCTTAGATGTATGCATCTTTTGGATTCCAAGCCATTTCGAATCATTAAGGGAAATGTGGCTGCAGGTACTGCAGCTAGGATAGCTCATTTTTTCTCAAACATCCACCATCTGTATGTACCATATTATCAGACAAAAACATCTATCTCAGTGGCATTTGTAACAGCTAAGACAAAGATAGACAAATAATAAGTTGTACCAAATTAAGCCTGAAATTAAATTATGGCAGTCTAGCCTACACAGGACTCGAACAGAGGAAGTTGGTCATGCTTGGCTTGGCATAGGTCAGTCATCTTACGCCTTCCAAATGCAGCGTGATGGCATGCCTATGTGTGAGTTTTGTGCTTCTGGACTATCCATCATTCATGTTTTAACCGACTGCCCTCATTTCGCCAACAGCGCAGTCACCATTCTAGACATTTTCATAATCTGTCTGAGTCCTTTACACTCAGGCAGATTTATCAGACTCGTCGAGTGTCACCTTGGTTTTTAAATTTTTACAGAGCATTAACGTTAACCATCTCATATAAATTATATACTTATTAGTTTAACTTATTGTATTCATGCCTTTAAAAGTTTTTTTTTAAGTTTTATAAATACTTTTAATATTACTTTTATATACTTTTAAATATTTTAATACATTTTTTTACTTATTTTTGCATCTGTTTTATGCCCATCTTGTACATTTGTTTTTCTACACTGATTTTTATTTATTTATACCATTTTACTTATTTATTACTTAGCATAATTTTAAGAAATGTTTCATTTATGATTATTTCTATATTCGTATATAGTTTTTAGACCTATGTATGGTTCATGTTACGTGTTCTAGTGCAGCATGACCATACATGTCCTTGCATTATTAAATCTCAAAACAAACAAACCTTGAGAATGAAGTTAATTTTATGTTCCTTAAAAATAAGGAAAAGAAAAAAAAGAGGAGGACGATGGGGGATAAAACTCTTTTTATTTTTATTTTTTTTTGCTTAGTTTTTAATTTTTTAATATTAGAATTTGTTACTGAAATAAAGAGCCAAAAGGCTTCACTTCAGTGATGCAAAATTATTCAAATTAAGTGAATATTGAATCCAAGGCCTGTGTAGCTCAGTGGAAGTGGCGCTTGGTTGCTTGAAGTCATACTTAAGATCAAGTCTAGTCATAATAAATGGAACCAAAGAGCAGTTGGAAGAATTAGAGGAATTTTTTCAGTAATTGGAAACAAAAAGTTACATAAAAAAATTGCAAGGCTAATTGCAACAAATGAGGCAATTAGCATTTCATTTTGAGCAGGATAAACATGAGTGTCATATGGAAGAGAAAAATGTGTATGAAGAAAAAACAGCTTTTTCTCTGTCTTTGTCTTTTTAATGCTGGCCTTCATACCATATCTATTACAACAGTATTCAAATTAGTCAGGGAATCATGCAGACTTGTAGCAGATTTATTTAGAAGTATAACATTATCTCAGATGAGTCTTTGACTCCATGAGGTCTTGGGGTAATAATAATAATAAAGCAAAGAGCTGAGATTAACACCTCCAATTTTGATATCAGCTTTAATACCACTTTTCTTCGTAATGTGATCCATATAGATAATGAATAACAGAGGGGATAATTTACATCCTTGTCTGACACCAGATTTAACATTAAACCACCTTCCTATAATTCCTTCAATTCTAACTGCTGACTTACAGCTCAAAGACCCAGAGCCCCATTAACACCATATAACTGTAGCGTTTTGAATAGCTTCTCTCTTTGTACCTTGTCATATGCCTTTTCCAGATCTACAAAACTTAAATACAGATCTTTGTTATATTCCCATGATTTCTCAAGTATCTGATCCTGACAGCCTCTATTTGACCTGAATCCAGCTAATTCTTCACCAAGCTTCTCTTCCATAATCCTTCTCAACCATTTCTGAAGTATATTTGCATATATCTTACCAGGAACACTCAATAATGAAATACCTCTGTAATTATCACATTCAGATTTATTTCCCTTTTTATATATGGGTACTATGAGAGCTCTACTTCAATCATCGGGAATTCGTCCCTCTGTCCAAGCCTTCTGAACTATGCAGTGCAGCCACTGTAAGACTTTAATACCTCCATACTTGAGCATTTCTTGTCGAATAGCATCTACTCCTGCTACCTTTCCACATTTCAGGCTTTTGATGGTTTTTTCTACTTCAAATATGGATATGTATTCCTGACTGCTCATTTAGCAATTTTTTGAAGTAATTACTCCATACATCAAGGATATCTTTTTCACCAGTTTTCATGTCACCTTTATCATCTCTAATTCTTTTACAGCACTCTTTCCTCCATTTCTGAGCTTCTTCAAGAACCTCCAGAATATCTTGCCACCTTCTTGATATTGATTTTCTATGTTCTTACCAAAGTCCTCCCATGACTTTTGTTTAGCTAGTTTTACACTCTGTGTTTAGCTTTCTTACATTTGTCTCTGTATTCTCTAAGAGCACAAGCTGACTTATTTGCCAGATGCTTCACTTCCTCTTTAACTTCCTGTGTCCACCACAGAGTTCTAATTTTTCTAACCTTGAAAATTCACTGCATGCCTCTGGGTGAATCAATCAGTGTTTTCTTCAGTGTTTGCCACTGAATCTCCATGGTTTGGTTCCTGTTCTCAAACTCTTTCATTTTTTCTTCAATAATCTTTGTGTATTTTAGTGTACAGTTCACATCTGAGAGCTGCTCAACTTTTATTCGCTTTAAAACTTTCTTACATGTTCTTCTTTTCAATATGAAATTCAATTTTATCCTGCTGAAGACTAAATGGTGATCACTTTCAATTTCAAATCCTCTGTACACTCTGGTGTGCTGCACCAGTCCGAAAACATCACTGTCAACAATAACATAGTCAATGAGACTTACCTCTTTTCTCCATGTGAATTTGTGCACATTTTTATGTTGGAACATGGTGTTAATAATAACCAGTCTATGTACTGAGTAGGAATCCAACAGATATTTGCCATTATTGTTAGCTTTGCTCCTTTCTCCAAATTTTCCCAAAATATTTTTGTATGTCTAACAATCATTTCCTACTCTGCTATTTAGAACTCCAACAAGGACCAACTTTTCCTTTTTCATTGTGTCAGTTCCTTTCTCTAAAGCCTCAAAAAATTGAGGCTTTAGAGAAAGCCACTTCTACCTTAGAACCTTCTGTGGGACCATAGGCACAAATAAGTCTCCTTGTCCAGTTCCCCATCTGATATTTGCCCTCATCACTCTACTTGAGACTGCCTGCCATTCAAGAAGATTAGCCTCGAATGTAGTGTTGAATACTACCGCAACTCCTTCTTTTTCTTGATTGTCGTTGCCTGAATATAATATTTTGTATTAATTGCTCAGAAAGATCTCACCAGTTGTTGCCTTTTTTTTTTTTTGTTTCAGTTACTCCTATTATGTCGATCTGGCACTTATCCAATTCCTCAGCTAGCTCCATTTCTTTGCCATTCAGGCTTGTTATGTTAATAGTACCAATCTTGAACTCTGGTGATGTTGAGTTGGGGTGGGTTTTAGGATTTGTTCCAGTAGCTGACTTTTCACTGTTTGCCCTGGTTCCCAGGTGAAAACAACAGGGGGGGGCTCGTTTAACCAGGCGATGCCCCAGCCGGCATGAAATTCTATCATGTTCTACCATCATTTGAAATTTTTGTTTAAGCCAATATGAATACAATTTGGTTAGCTAAATCCCAGATTGCCTTTCCAAAGTTTGGTTCTTGTTTTCAACTTTCATTTTTTCTTCAATGATGTTGAAGTGTATTTGAGTTTACAGTTCACCTCTGAAAGCTGCTCAACCTTGATTTTAAAACCTTTTACAAACTCTTCTTTTCAATTTGAAATTCAATTTTTATTCTGCTCAAAACCAAATAGGGATCACTTCTTATTTTGAATCGCCTATATACTCTTGTCTTGAACAAGTGGGAAAACATCGCTATTAACTATAACATAATCAAGACATTTTTTATTTCTTGCATCTTCTCTCCATGTGAATTCATGCACATTTTTATGTATAACATATCCAACATAGTTTGCCAGATAAACGTAAAAGACAAAACCAAATAAGTGCTTATTTCAGATATGATGCACTAGGCATACTTAAACGGCATCTGCTGATAAGGCTAGTAGTCAGTGGGATGAGTTCACAAGCTTATCTGTTATCCCAGCACTTGAATAAGTTTCTGTTAAGTTCACACACAGGCTCCATAGTGTTTCCCTTTAGTTAATTAGCATGTTTACTGCGAAAACTAATAACATATGCAGTTAGTTTCATTCGACTCTCTCTCTCTCTCTCTCTCTCTCTCGTACTTTTAAATTGAGAGACTAAATTTACAACCAGAAGTATGGGCTGGACATGGGAGATGATTGATGTTTCTCTACTTACTTTGTGGCCTACCTGTAAATGAAGAGTTTTGAAGTGAAATTTGCACAAAGCAATATTTTAACTTCTAGTTTCATTGGAGTATACTGATTGCATGTTGCAGCACACTTAAGCCAGAGTAATATACAGCAGGGTCCTTAAAGAGGTTGTGGTGTACAATCTGGACTTGCAGACATTTGTCATGGTTTCAGATGATTTCAGAGCCTGAATCAACTTGTATTAATAATGTTGTAGTTTTATTTTAAACTAAATTACAAATGCTCATAGTTGATAGCTGATTATTATTCGATGTGAGACTATCATCCTGCCCATTCAAGGGATGAAGTGCCTTCACTAAACATACACACATAACCACAGTAATTAAATTATTTTTAATAAGTAAATATTTCGTCCTAAGTATCATGGGACATCTTCAGTACAGTTAATTCAAGCAATACTAGGAATTACATACAGTTAGGACACATGCTTACAACGGAATCCCTCTATGCTTGCAGTAGCGTGTTATAGAATTAAATTAAAATATATCTGGAAAAAAAAAACAGATTACATTAAAATGAGATAACATATAAAAATTATTTTACACAATTTAGGATGACAATTTCCCAGATTTTAGGGATAGTAAGAACATTATTATGGCTCAAATTAGGTCTGTGATGTAGGGCTTCAACACTTTCTTTATATAAACATTCATGTTTATATGAAGATCTATGTAGAAGTTTGGTTTCCCTCCAACGGATCTTATGGTTTAGATTTTCAATTCTATGTTGCGTGAGGCCAGATTTCCGCAGTTATTTACTTATTGAATTAAATTGCGTATTAAATATTTACTTATTTAAAAATCTTATTACTGTGGTTACATGTGTATGCTTAGTCATGAATGCTCCACAGGTTTCATTATACAACAATGAAGCATTCTATTTGGCTCTTAACTCATTGCGCACACACATGGACTTCAAGCTGTAAACATTTGTAGATAGGATTGTCATTTTAAAAAATAAAAGATGAAAATGTTTATCTGAAAAACTGTTTATTGAAACTGCAGAGATACTGAAACATTTCATTAATCTTATCAAGATGGGATGAAATAGAGTACATTTTGCAGAAAAGATTGTTTCAAAAATAATAATTAAGAGCATATCCTAAAGGAAGAAACTTGTAGCCTTGTTCATCTCTGTCACTCCACTTATGTCCTTGAGAATGTCATTTTATGAATTCTGCTGAAAAATTGAGCATTTTTCAGTAGAATTTATTTTCTACTGAAAGTTTATAGATTTATTTTAACAGATGTTAATTTTTCTTTACTTTATGCTTAAGGAATAATAATATTAAACATGCCACCGTGTTGTTTGGTGCTGTTATATTAGCCCACATTTTTAATTGATTCTAGGGATCCTCAGTCTCTAATGAATTAAAATTTCCATAGCAATATTATAAATATTTTATAGTTTCATGAATTGGTATTTTTAACATTTTGCACATCACTGATATAAGTATTATAAAATATAAGTATTTAACTCATCATTTTTTATATGAATCCTTCCCATGAAAGGTTGTCAGACTCTAGATATCATAGTATCCAGAGTATCTTACATACTAACTATACTAACCATGGTACTAATACTATGGTATGGGAGTGTTTTTGTGAGTTTAATGTAAGATGTTTAAGTTTAAGGCAAATATCGTTTATAGACCAAACATAGAACTTTAATTTCCCACCCCCCAGATCAAACATGGAGATTGATCTGGGGGGGGGGGGGATTATTGATAGGAAGTTAATAATGGTCTAACTTTTTCATGTAGTACTATCATATCCTCATGTACATCCCATGAGGGTACATATCAGGAATTTGATGATTGATTCTTCACATTGATTTTTTTTTCTACAATTCATAATATATTGATTTGGTAATATTTTCATTTAATGCATATTAAATATAATATAAATTAAAGATACCAAGAAATTATATACTTAGTTTAATCCCTTATCAAAGTGTAAGCAAACAAGTTTGCACCTGAAGTATTTTCAGGACTGGGGCAACTCGTATATAGACTGATGACTTCACATCACTTGCCTTAGTGTCCTATAATGCAAAGCACATATCCTTATGGGTATATATAATGCTGTGCGTTATGGGAAGGGTTACGATCCAGATCGGTTTCGACCTTTATTGAGATCTCATCTTCCAACAACTATCTCTAATCCACAGTATTTCGATAATAACGTGTGATATCTTTTGACTACTCGTATAAGAATTATGACTCGGCATTATTTAAACCTTAGTATCACCTGTAGGTCTGGCTCCCACTGATGAGACCTCAATAAAGGTCGAAACCAGTCTGGGTAGTGATCCTTCCTATAATGCATAGCATTATACATGCCTGTAAGGATATGTGCTTTGCATTATGGGATACTAAGGCAAGTGATATGAAGTCATCAGCCTCTATATATATGAGTTTCCCCAGTCCTGAAAATACTTCAGATGCAAACTTGTTTGCTTACACTTGGATAAAGAATAAAACCAAGTATATAATTTGTTGGTATCTTTAATTTATAGTATAATCAAGTAGAAAAACTTCCAACAATATTAAATATAAATTTGTCATCATATATCATTGTTTCAATAAACATTGAAACAATGATAAATACATTTTAAAAAAAATTGCTATTGGTGAGGTGTGCCTGACAACAAACTAAACTAGTTGAGTAATGAATCAATAAAATTTCTTTCTATTAGTTCTGATCTTGTGATCTTTATACTAGAAGTTCCAAGATTGATCGTAGCTGTTAATGAAAAAATATGGAAAAGTTCAAAATCAGGAACCAAACCTTGAAGTCTCTCTCTCTGGGGTGAGAAACATCAAATAGAGAGGCATGTGATGAAGCCCAACACAAGGTACATTCTGTACTTTGTGTTGGGCTCAAGAAGTTAAAGAAGTTTTCCTTGAGAAGAAGAAATCATATTGAAACTGAATGTGAGAATTAGAGCAATTTTCTTATTGATTTTTCAAGTAAGATTTATGCATACTTGCAAATAGGCTAAGAAATACTGCATACGAGAAACATTGGGAAGAAAAGGCTGAGTTGAAGCCATAAGGAATTGTCAGAATTGGATTTGTACTTTAAAGTTTAAGTGGGGAAATCAGGAAAATATAACAAGGTTCTGTATTTAAGTTTTGTATATCTGGAAAAGATAAAATACATATGACAAGATAAAAAAGAGAAAAGCTGCCCAAAACACTACATTTTATATAGTGTAAACAGGACATCTCAGTCAGTTTGTCCATGTTGTAAATCACCAGTTAGAATCGAAGGTTCATGCAGATGGTTTGTAATCAAGCGTAAAAAGAGTGCATGCTGCCTCCATTGTTATTCAACATCTGTATGGATCAAATTTTGATTGAAAGTGGCATTAAACCTGATGTTATTATTTTTATTTTAAGACATCCCAGGAAAACGGACTTGGAGGCCACTTATCAGTCGCACTATCGGCACTCACCACATTCAAAGGCAACAGCCATTCCAATCACATATTGCTCTTTGAGAGAAAAATCTAGTTTCTCGTCACTTTTTTTGACTGCATTCATTCTCAGCTTTCATGGATGCCCTCTCATCCTCTTGCTCCTTTCCATGAAATGAAAAATTCCATCTACTAGTATGCATATGGAACTTTCAGAAGTTTGTAGGTCTTTATCATATCGCGTCCCCCCCCTTTTCTACTGTTTGCTGATGTTTGCAGTCCACAGATTCTCAATCTATCCTTATAATATACATTCCATATTCCAACAATTTTTAACATACTCGTTGTAATAGATTTCACGGTATGATATGAACACAGATGGATAAGAAAATAACTATTTATTAACTTAGAAGCTAATATTTTGCTAGTATTATATCCAGCATCTTCAGAGCACATAACACAAAGTTTGTTACAAAAGCAAGACAACCACAATCCAGTAACAGTGGGGCTGGTATAAATAATTGCAGTGTGCAATTAACATAGTATGTTAGTTGCACACTATTATCTAAAACTATGTTAAAACATAGTTTTAACATACTCGTTTGCACCCCTCTCCAAGGTACAAACTCCTCTCTGCATTATCTCAAGCCAGGAGACCAGATCTGTGCACAGTACACCTAATGAGGATAAGGCTTTGTATTAAAAAAAATATAAACAGATAAAATGTCTTCCTTATCTGACAATCTTGCATTTATATTCATGTAATATTTGTTATATGGTCCCTGAATTTCAACTTCCTTCCTATATACTAAAACTCTAAGATCCTTAACCAGGTTAGTTTCTTCTCGCATAATCCTCTTAATATAATAACAATAGTGGATATCTCAAGACACCAATGCCAAACTTTACATTTGCTGGCATTGAAGTGACAGTCATTTTTGCATGGCCCATAATTCCAGCATGTTGAAATCATTCTGTAAGTACTGCATGTTATTTGTATTCTGATTGTATTACTCTGCCTATCTTTGCATCATCATCAGCAAATAGCTGTATGTATCTTGTCACATCTTTCACATTGTCATTAATGTAAAGATTAAATAACAGTGGACCAATTACTGATCCCTGGATATCTTAAATCCAACATACTCCACTTTTTTTGATACCTGTCAGTCAACCATCCTGTTATCTAAGCTAATATTTTATAATCCAATCCCATATCCTTCAAGTTATGTAGCAGCACTCCATGCACTATTCTTTCAAAAGCCTTAGCAAAGTCCAAAAGTATCATAATGTATCCATTCCCCCATGTCTAACTCAACTGCAACATTATTATAAAATCTGAACAAGTTACTCAAACACAATCTTCCCTTAGTAAACCCATGCTGTTCATTGCAAGGTATAGACTTTCTGAAAAACCCAATTCTTGATGCATGCTCTTATTATCTTTTGAAATCTTCATCCCCATCTCAGAGATACTGATAGGTGGATAGTTAGAGACATCAGTTAGACACATTGCCTAAGTAATTGTCCTCCAAAATATACTGTAAAAGTTGTAACTCCCTTAAGTAATTCGGACTACAACCTTGTGCTTAGCTCTTCCTCCCACCAGCAACACCCCCACAGTCATTCTCAACCAAGAGTCATCGGGCATTATAACATTGCCAAGTGGGATGACTTCTGAGATTTCTATGCCTCATTCTCATGGTTGGATTATTGTTTTTGGTCTTCCAACCAAGTATATGTGCTGAATGCATCACTGAAGTATTCCTCTCCGGAATGGAAGCACATGTTCCCCATTCCACGCTAAACTCCCATCCAAAACGTAAGCTCTGGTTCTCCAAATGATGCTGAAAGTCTGTACAAATAAAGAACCAAGCATACCATCATCATGAACTCTGCCTTCTCTCACCACTTACACCAAAGCCTTGAAACAGCTGCAAGAAAATCATGAGTGCATCAAAAACTGATTTCCAAAGAGTCAAAAGTAGGAAACTTGCATTGTGCCCAAATTGGCAGCTGCACATTTTGGTCTCTAGACAAAACAGTTGTCCACAACTTTTGTCCAACACTGCTGCTGCACCCAGATAAGTATTGTATCATCACCCAGAGAGAAAGCCAATCTTTTGGCATCGTACTTTTCCTCAAATGCTTACATAGATGATTTTGTATTCCAAACACCCATCACTCTGTCTTCTCTGATCACCAGGAAGTGATCAGAAAAATCTTATCCAAATTAGATACTAAAAAATCCCCTGGCCCTGAAATTGGCATTCCTCCAATTCTCATAAAGATTTGTGCACCAGAATTGACTCCTATTCTGTGTTTGCTCTTTATCCTCTTACAGGCATATACTCTACACCACCCTGGAAATTAACCTATGTCCAACCTGTTCCCAAGAAGGGTGAAAAATCATCACCATCAAACTATTGCTAATCTCTCTCTTACCTCATTCCTCTCTGAAGTAATGGAGAGAACCATCAATAGCCAACCTCTGTGCTAATAAACAACTGCCAGTATGGATTCAACAGGGGATCTGCTCATCTGTGTCACATATGTCTGGATAAGGACCATGGAAAAGTTTGGCAAATCCCAAATGGTTGCACTTGATATCTCCAAGACTTTGATCAGGCCTGCACAAGTGCCTGTTAAGTAATCTTCTGTCATTTGGTCTGTCTTGTGACTTTTGCAACTGGGTTGCCAGTTTCTTCACTGGATGCACATTGCAAATGACGGTTCCCTATCTTATAACTATGCAAACTAGGATAAACACAAGGTTCTGTCCTCTCACTCACCCTGCTTCTTGTATACATCAATGACTTGCTCCAGTTGACTGCCAATCCAATACACAGTTTTGCTGATGACAGTACACTACATTACTTGTTCTCACTTGACAAATCTTGCACCGAACAAACCATTACAACTCACAGTGCAACAACCTGTGCAAGTCTAAATTCTGATCTCCAACTCATTCTTCAATGGGGCTCAGAGAACCTTGTCATTTTCATAGTTCTGCCTTATTTTCCCCCCAAAAAAGAATCTTATTATCCCAGCTGTACCTTTGACAACACCCAAATCTCTAGGCAAGATGAGATCCTTCCCCCTTGGGATTAACTTGATGTCAATACTTTCTTGGCATGAACACATTGCAACCATTGCCTCCTCGGCATCCAAAAAATTAGGATTCCTCGTTCGTTCAAGGCATTACTTTACCCCTCAAACAGCTATTAACCCTGTACAAATCACAAATCTGCCCAACCATAGAGTGCTGCTTGCACATCTCGGGAGGTGCCCCCTAAGAGCTCCCTCAAAATACTCTCTGCAATACAGAATAGAGCAGTCAGACTTATTAATGACTCATCTCTTACCAGCTCACTCTCACAAAAGTATCTAGTATCTACTGCATGCATCTTCTATAAATATTTCCATAGTAAATGTTTATTAGAACTGTCCTCAATAATTCCACCTCTCTCTCTCCACCAAATCCATTGAAACATGTGCAGCCCCCCCCCAACATCCCTTCTTCAAACTCCATTCTCACAGAACAAGTTTCTTTTCCTCCTCTGCCATTCCTACTGTTGCTTTATTGTGGAACTGCCATCCCTCTCATGTGTTTCCTAAGGAATACAATGTGAACTAGTTCCTCATTTTCCGATTCTCTTCCCATACATGCTACTGATGTACTATAAGTTGACCAACTAAACTTATGTATGGGCCCAACATAAAAAAACAAAAGTTGGGAAGGTATGCTCTGCACTACCCTTGTGCAATGAGATTATTATACCTTATATTTATTCCTGTGGAGTCATCCCAATGCTGAGATTCAAAATTTTACAGGTCAAAGCACAGCCAGTTCAGTTGAATACTCTTTCAGCATCTGTGTTGATATTGCATCAGTCCCTATTGCTGAATTCTCATTCATTTTTTTTCACCAGCTCTATTACTTCCTCTTCATACACTTGAGTTTCTTAATCTAAGATTAAGAAACTCAGGTGTATGAATTAAATTAATTGCCATCAGTTAATTTAACTATGTTGCATACACCCAAGTTGATAGCTCCTAGCAAAACGGATGCTCATTAGTCGAACCATCTCTTCTGCATCTGAAACCTGCATACCATCTGCTTTTATTAGTTATTCTTTCACATTCACTCTTTCTTTTACTTGCAACATGATAGGATTCTTTTCGGTTGTCTTTAGCTTCCAGAGCTAGTTGCTTTTCATATCCAGACTTTGCTTTCTGTACAATATGGTTGCTACTCTGTGATGTGCCATATAATTTTCATCACTGACATAATTTTATTGAGAATCTCTTGCTTAATAAGATTTCACATCCATTTCACTCCCACCCTATTTATTCTTCAAACTCTAGGAACAATTCCGATATTGCATCATTAATATAATTTTTAATTATTTGCTATACACTACCAATATAGTTTCCATCTAGCAACCAGTATCATCGGATTGAACCTAATATTTTCCTCATTTTTTCATAATTTCCTGTTTTGCAGTTTGCCATGTATCTTTTCTGAATGGAAAATCCATACACTTTGCCAGTTTACAGTTTAGTGGAGCTTGACTGCCATCATCCAGAGGCAGAACAGTCAGCTCTTTAACTGAAATTCTAATCAGACATTATAATTAAATCTAGTACTCTTGGACCTAGAGTTCCTTTTGTCACATGCTGCTTAAGGAAGTTGTCTCATCACAAGTCAAGAAATTCACCATCATTCTTCTCATGAGATTTTGGAATAATTTAAAGTTGCCCATGATAATTACTGATAAAGTTCCCATTAGTGATACATTTTATTGTCACCAGTAAATGACCTACATCTGTAACAATGTCTCACTATGTATTAAATCATGTGAGACTCCATTTCACACCACACCAGATAGTTTTAAACTCACTGCTAAGTGGAAGATTATTACTAACATTTCAATCATAGCTTTCTACTCTAACTAGACCCAATGCATTTGATATCATTAGCATCATCTTGTCTCCTCTTTAAAAATAGTATACCCTTTATATTCAGTTCCAGTTAGAATATCTGCTTGAGTGCCAGGTCTCACTAATATCAACAATCTTAGGCAACAAGGTATTTACCAAGGCAGCAAACTCAACCTCTTTATTCCTGATACACTTGGCATTTGTGTATAGACATAAGTAACCTCCATGTTTTTTGTACAGTCATATATTGATTTTACACAGTTCAAATGGCACTTATTTTTAAAATTTCTGTTTGAATTCTGTTTGAATTCTGTTAAAAAGGGTATTTCCATTGTAATTATCATTTCCTAGAACAAGTTTAAGTACATATGTACTTAAACTTGAATTTTGGGGAACCCCTTGATGTTTTAAATATCAGGGATTACTCTATACTACAGAATGTAGACAATTGTGGTGACGACAACAACAAAAAATTTTTGTAATTACTATTCCCTAAAGTTAAGCCGACAGATAATCCTTTATATTCACTTTCCGTTGGTTCCCAGAAGCAGAAGGGTGCTATGCTGATTCCTCGGAGTTAAGTTGGTCCGTTACCAGAGGCCCGTCTATATAAAGCTACTTGGAAGGAGTTGTTTGCTAAACAGTCATTTCTTGTTTACAATTCGAAATGTTTAAAACTATTACTCAATAATTGATCCCAAAGACCACGGGCAATGAAAGGTGTGGATTTGAACACATTACCAGTGTATTGGAAGGCAAACAAAAAAGGTTGGGTTACAAAATAAATTTTTAATGAATGGTTCCATCATTGTTTTGTTCCAGAAGTTAAACACTATTTGATGGGAGAAAAAAAACCTGGACTTCAAAGTTTTATTGATTATAGACAATGCACCTGCCATCTTTTTTTAGAACACCGAATGTGGAATTTCATTTTCTGCCACCTAATACAACCACTAGACCAGGGTGTGATTACTACTTTCAAAAGTTACTACATAAGAAGAACATTCCAATACATTTTGGATAAATTAGATAAGGATAATTTAATGACAGTTATTGATGTGTGGAAGAAATTTTCTATTTTGGATTGCATCAAACTTGTTAAGTTGGCATTATCAGAATTGAAACCTTTTACTTCAAATACATGCTTGGAAAGCTACTTAGTCAGAATGTGTGAAAAAGAAAAATTCCATACCTTTGCATACAACTGAATATCCCAATATCATCAGATTAGTACATGCAGTTGTCAGAGAAGAGTTTGATGATTTTTCTTCTGCAGATATTGAGAATTGATGGTTGACAAGGCTGTTAGTGATGATGAAATAATAGAAGCTGTCCTTGAGAATCTCGATGATGATGAGGAAGAGATTCCATTCACTGCAGGAGTAATTAAAGAAGGGCTTCAAATAGCCAATAAATAAAAATTGCAGTCATTTTCTTACACATGATCCAAATACTGAATGAGTTGAACAGTTTAAATGTGAACTGAAGTCATGTATGGTGCGATATGAAGAATTATACAAAGTTTTAGTAATAACATGATCTCAACAATTAATTACAGAGTTCATGGTTAAAAAAAAAAAATCAACCTTCAGAATTATTGGAAATTAGTGCTAATTTAGTTCTTTTTACTGAAGAAAATGTTTCGCCATTGCAGTATGAACAAAAAAGGCCAAAGTGTTTCAAGTGATGGAAGTGATTTAATTCCAGTCTCACATAAAAGAATGTGGCTACTGTCAGAAAGTGACAGTGAATAAAATTTAACTAATTACCATATGTGCGATGTATTTGAGCCCTTTTGCATTTCTGTTTTATTAGTGACACACTTTTTTTTTAAGAAAGATACATATGTACATATACTTTAAATAAGTATTTTTTTAAAAAAAACAAAAGAAAACATTCCATTAAAATTAAATAGTTTTATTCGATGATTTTCATATATTTTGTTTGAAAATAAGTTATTATTCGTATCAGTTTTTCACATCTGGAACCATTCTTCTATTTTTTTCATATGCATTGTATTCTTTTTTACACATTTTTTTTCTGAAACCAATCTACCTAAATGGAGAATTGGGTGTATATGTTACTGTAAAAGCCTGAAAAGTGGTAAATCCTAGCATTACCATAGTGAGGTGTTAAAATTCCAAAAAATGCTTGTAAACACTTCCATTTCATGCTTTTACCAAACCATTTCGGTAAATGCCAGCATTTACCAACACCAATTGGTAAAAGCCTGTTTACATTATAATAATTTACCTTTGTCAATTTAAATTTGAAACATAATGTCCAGAATAACATTAAACATAGCTGCTTTATTATTTATCTACATTTGATTAATGTATTATAAGAAAATGTTCATGAAATAAAAGTAACTTATTTACCTAACCTAAACCTATCCTTCTGACCACTTTGTTGTGTTGTTTGTTTCCATCCATGTTGCCAACATTGTTTTACTTGAACACTTTTAGCTTCTTTCACTTCATTCAACAGAGAACTGTATCTCTCACTTGGTAAATAAAAGTTATCTTTCTTATTATTTACTGATTCACTCAAAAGATTGTAAAACTTTTTCTGCACAATATCACTCATTTTCATGAAAGAAATAAAAAAAAAAAAACATAAAATATATTATTAGCACAAAAACAAACTGATTCTAGATCGTAGCCGCTCACACCCATCTATACTCGCACTGTACTCAGGCGTTTACTGAAATGGAAGCATTTACAAGCCTTTTTCTGACTTTTACCATCTCACTATGGTAAATGCTAAAATTTACCAATTTTCAGACTGTTACAGTAACATATATATATATATATACTCACACACCTCTATGATCGCATGATCCAGTTGGACAATTTTTAAATCCTTGTTCATATATATATGGTTATATAGTTATACAGACATCCTTATGACAGTAATCTGTATGTAAGTTTTAAAGATCTGGAAATGGCATATGAGTGTTTTGAAAAGCTTTTTAAAACACTACAGCTACATGGGGTAAATGAAACATTGTACTTGGCAATACTTAATCTATATTTAAGTTGTAGGTCAGCAGTTAGAATCGAAGAGAATGCAGGAAGATGGTTGATGTGAAATCCATGGGCACGGCACATTATCTCCACTCTATTCATCATCTATATGGATCACATTATGAAAGAAAGTGGCATTAAACCTGTTATTAGAATTGGAGATTTCAAACTTAGCTCTTTTCTTTACACAGATGATGTACTCCTAAATACATCCAGTGCAAGTCTCCAGGATTATTTAACTAAATCGAATGATGGCTGTAACAAATTTGGCATAAAAATCAGCAACAAAAAGACCAAAACTATTAAAATTGGCAGGAACATAGAAAATGTCACCTGCATTCTCAACGGAGAGCCTATAGAACAAGTAAAATATTTCAGCTATTTAGGCACAGTTTTTTAGTGAAGATAGTAAGTTAAATCTGGAAATAGACAATAGAAGCAAAGCTAGTATGGTGGGGAGTCAGTTAAATAAATTTGTATTTGCCAAACTCTAAACTAGCAGTATATATGACAGTGTTCAAACCAGTTTTAAGTTATGGATCAGAAAGATGGATTACAGACCACAGATATGAGAGTTTTTTTAAAAAAATTAAGAGCCTGAACAGATATGGCATCAGGGACAGAATCATAGTAAAAGTGATGACATTAGGATGAAACTTGACATTGTTTACATTCAAGAATGTGTGAACAAGGCTAATTAAGGTGTTATAGTCACTTAAGTAGAATGGGAGAGAAAAGATTAGTAAAACAGTGTTTGATGGCAGGAAACAGACCCAGACTATGACCGAGGTCTATGTGGATTGATTTAGTCAGAAGTGTGGTAGAAGAGTAAAATGTTAAATACGACAGTATTGGGGTGCTGACAAGCGATAGACTAATTTGGAGGAAAATTGTTATCGTTATCATTTAGTTCTGTCATAGTAATATGAGCATATCAGAAATTGATGATGATCACATTCTTGCACATACTTAAGTCCAAACTAGACAAGCACATAGTCATCCTTTCATCATAATCACTTCTATGATTTTGTGTCTTTTACAGAGTTATATAATTTATTCACTCTTATGCATAGATTCTCACCATTTCTCCATCATAATATAGTTTCTTTGATTCCAAATGCATTCATTTGTAGGCCATCCATCATATCTAAACTATTCTTCCTCCCAACTCATTCCATGTATCCAAAAACTCACAATTTTGGATTTGATCAAAACTGGAGATGTTAATTTCAGTTCTTACCTCTATGCAGGTGATGCCGTATTTAAATAAATTCATTACAAGTCTCTAGGACTCTAATTGAATTAAATAACTTTTGTAATAAATTTGTCATGAAAATCTGCAATAAAAAGACAGACTCTGAAAATAGTCAGGGTGAAGTAAAACTTCGACCTTATTTAGGTGAAGTTTTTAGTGAAGATAGAATGTTAAATATGGAAATGGTCAGTATACTGAGCAAGCCAAGAAGATGAGGAATCAAGTGAATAAATTTATATGGAATGAAAGAAAAAAATAGCCAAAACACTAATTTGTCAGTATATAAGACAGTGCTCCAACTAGTTTTAACTTATGTATTGGACTAGGAAAAAAAAAACAGATAATCAAAGATTAAAGACCATGACCTCAGTTATGGAAGTTCTTAGAAAAATTAGTTGTGGCAGTGAATAGGTGGGTCCAGTGGTAGAATGATGTTAAGAATAATGATGATATTAGAAAGGAACTTGACATCATTAGAATTCAAGAATGTATTCCAGAGGAAGACCAACATCTTGAATGGATTGATGCAGCCAGAAGTGCCTTCATGACCAAACTGTAATATCTGACATTATTGGAATTCTGACAAATAACAGATTAATTTTGGGTTGACAATGTAAATCCAATCATGCAGTAATATTATAGTGTCTTGTAAACCCTGTAATGATACATATCAGGTAGAGATAAACGAAAACAGGGAGTGATTATGATCATCTCTCTCTGTTGTTGTTTATCTTTTATTTTGTCTTAATTTTGTTATGCGGAGTCATTTAGATCTGTGTCGTATATTTCAAAGCTTTCTTTTAGATTGAATAAAAATTGCATTTTTTTGATAAGTTATCAATGCTTCATAAAAATTCTACATAATTTTGAAGCATTTTTAGGAGGAATGACTGACATATTGCCTTGCCACTGCAATAGAGGATGTTTAAAGGGTACACAATCCTCGATGCTTATTGCTGTTCCAGTGTTATTATGGCTTGAAGTAAAGGATCATTATTACTGTTATTTTGTTAGACAAAAAAACAACTTTGTTAACATAAGAATGGCATCTTAAAAGATGTAATAAAATCCAGCATTATAACAAAAACTTGGTTTCTATGCTCTGTGCAATTTAATTTTTCTAGACACCATTTGTTCTACACATTTGATTTCATTAAAAACATATTTTCATTGGAAAGAAAATAAAGGTTTTGATTTGTTTAGTGTAATTTGTTTATTATTTAAACTGACACATTTAATGAGCTAAGTAATATCAACAGCTTGCTGGATAAACTTATAACAAATGATGCAAAATTTTTCACTGTGCTATTTGTACTGATTTATCTGCAGTTTTATTTAGTATAGTTTAAAAATTTAAGTGAGCAAAATATCTCTCAGTTGGCACAACTCGAAAAGTTACTTTCAGATAATTTTCATAACAGCATTGACTCTGTAATTGCATTTAGTGTACCAGAAATTTAATTTGTATTATTTGGTCAAGAATGTTTCTATTGTGAGCTTTCTGTCTTTGACATTTTCTATTTATTTATACACTGAGTTTGAAATGGTATTTATCTGGGATTTTACTGCACTTTTGACAGATCAAATACATATTTGTAATATTCATTTGATTTGTCACTTGATGATAATAAACAGTGATCTTTCTTCTAGAAGATTACAAATAGATTTGCAGTGTTTGAAATGGAATGTTTATTATAATACTTATATGTGTGTGTGTATATATATATATATGTGTGTGTGTGTGTGTGTATCTTAAATGAGAATGATGCATTTATTGCTACTAATGAAATCCTACCTTTCTTTTCATGGTCCTATCCCTAGACTGGGGGAAGAAAGGCCATCCTCACCTTTGGTTAGTACTAACATGGTGTGGTCTCTTATTCTTTTTCTGTGCATTCTTTTACTAATATTTTTAAATCTTAATTTCCTTCATTTAGCATTTTATCTATTTTTTTTAATTAATAACCAAGTTAAATATAAATTTTATATTGAAATATTTGGGTTTTTTAATTAGATATAATTAAAATAGTTAATTTATATGTGAATTATTAGATGTCATAAATTCAGCAGATTTCATTTTTTAGATGTGTTTACATTTTTAAATATATGCATTGTCAGATGAAAATGTGATTCATAATTAAATTAATTAGGCACTTCAATTTTCATTTGTAATGAAAAAAAATTACTTTAATAAAAATTGCTGTTAGGTTTGAGCTGTCATCAGAATAATGTGGCTATTATTGTAGAATATTGATTCTAAATATAGTCATTAAAGGGAGGCAAATTGTATAACAGAGTATATTGCTAAACAAGGTTATTTCTCACCAAGTTAGTTAATTTTATAGTGATTCCAACATGAGAGGTTGTTCATTCATTAAAATTTAATGTATCATTTTTTTTTGGTTATGTTTGTTTATAACTAGCTAAAGAAATTGCAGCTACCGGATGCATTGTGTTAGTTTAAAACATGTTCAAATTAATAAGCTCTGCTATTAATTTAGTCATGTAGTGTTTTATAGCCATGTTAAAATTTTCAACAAAATTTTAATTCCATCTAAAAATAATAAACATGTATCATCAACTTCTCAAAGGGTATACTAGATATTATGACAGTCTAACACAGTCAGAATTTCAGGGCTAGTAACTGATCATTTCTTAGATTTTGATCTGTAACTTCAGTTAGTGAGTACTTCAATTATCTAGTGAGCAAATTGGTTTCCCTCTGAAGTTGGGTGATTGAGGGATTATAGTATTGATCATTCTTTAGATAAATATCATTTGATCATCATGCAATATACAGGTACAGAAATATTCTAAACATCAATACAAAATGTCTTTTATCACAAATGGATTAACATGAAAGAAGGGAAAATGCGCTCTTGCAGTCCTGTATGAGGATTGCTTAAGGATTGAAAATGTGGGACAAAACTTCCACAGCCTATGAGGAATATCAGTGTTCACTTATCACCTGCCCAACATACTCTATTACTTGATACCAACTTGGATGCAGAGTGAATGAGGGTAAGTCAGTTGGTAATTTAGCTGACTAAATTGTCTTCAATAATGGCTGAAATATATATTATGATAGTACTGCATAATCATTCATCAGTTAATTAATAGTAATTAGAGATAATTGTATATAGATAATTCCTATATAATTGTGTTCTGATAACCTCAAGCCATAGCAAAGGACAAGAAACTTAGGACTGGCTGACTGTGCTATTGCTAATCCCTCTAACAGTTTATCTTCCTCCAGTGATTCTTGTTAGAGGGGTTAGCAATAGCATGGTCAGTCAGTCCCAAGTTTCCTGTCCTTAGGAACCAATTGGAGTTCATATGTTTCTAGGTCTTGTTTCTGCAAGCTAAGAAATACTTGAAATACTTAAGGAATACGTGGAAAGAATAAAAGGGAAGAATCTTTACTGGAATGGGGAAGAAAATAATAAATTTTCTTATTGACTTGAGATTGTTTTCCAAATTGTATCACTTCAGTTGTCAAACTGTGTATGCAGAAGCACCTTTGGCATAGGAAATGGTTCAATCTTTTATCTTAATAAGAAGTGAAGAGGAAAAATTTATCTAAGAAAGTAGTTAATCCATTGTTTACAAAAATATCTCCTCTGTTCTTGATTTTTGAAAACGAGTCGGAAGATAAATAAAAATGGCCCTGTGGACTGTGGTCTTCATTAGTTAGATTATTCTGAGAAGAGTAATGACGGAAATTGCTATGAATATAATGACCTGTATTATTTGATTAATTTGCTAATTTACAATTAGGAACTTAATTTGTTTTAACATTTTGGAATTTACTGAGAATCTTTTATGACATGAAGCTATAGAGTAAAGCTGTAGTTCATTAGTATCATGTATGGACTATGCTACTTTGATTATACTATCTATATAATTCATTATACAGTCTGAGTGTTCCTTTTAACAAAGAAGGTCATTGAGCAGGTGGATGACTTTGGTCTTAGCTAGAAAGTCAGGGTTCTGATCCCATTAAAGATGTGAGGAACAATTATACGGACTTTTCAACTGAAGATGAGTAGTTAGCTGTCTCATGGAGTTTATCCCTCTAGGCAACAGGTTTTTAAACTTTTTTTATTCCTGAACTCTTTTCATAAGATGAAATTATCAGTGACCCCTGGCAGTATTGGTTAAGTTAGGGTTTTCACTTTTACACATAGTTATATTTAATATTATTTAATTAAATTTTTAGTAGAACAAAATGCTGTAGTGTATGATAATTTCAATAGTTCTATAATAAATATTTAATTTATTTACATTTATTAATGTTTGTTGTGATCCCTGATGTGCCCCAGCTGTTCTCCTAGAGCAGTAGTTCAAGAACTACTGCTCTAGGAGAATAGATAAATCATCCTCAGTCAGAAAATACTAGCATTGACAGACATAGCAGATAAGATTAATTGCTCTGTCATTACCAGAATTAACTTTATAAGTCAAGCTCCTTAGCTATCTACACCAGACAGTTAGGTCCAGTATATTAGTAATTTTTTTAAACTATATGACTATTAAATGAATTATAAATGTGTAATAATTAAGAAGATTAATAATTGACAACTGTTTAACAGTGTTGTAAAAGATTAAAGAATGATTTAATGATTCCTGTTTTGCCAGTTTTTTCAGAGGATATCATTAAAGTTGAGACTTTTTGCATATCATAGAGTTGATGAAAAATTATGTTATAGTTATTGAAAGTTTATTTTTCACTTGGTTAGACTATAATAAGTTTAGTTTAATCCTTTATCCAAGTTTGTGCCTGAAAGTATCTTCAGGACTGGGGTAAGGTGGTACAATACCAGGCGACTCCTTGCAAAGGTGGAGCAAGATACCAACACTCCTATCTCAGTATCTCCCATAATGCAAAACACATCTCCTTGTGGATATGTATAATGTTATGCATTAAGGGAAGGGCCACTATCCAGACTAGTTTCGACCTTTATTGAGGTCTCTTCAGTGGGAGCCAGGCCCAAGCAGAGATACCAAGGCAGAAGCATTAGCAAGGTCATCTCCTCTTATAGGAGCTGCCAAACGGTGTGCCACCTTTTTATTAAATTACTCTGGATTTAGAGAAAGATGTTGAAAGTTTATTTTTCACTTGGTCAGACTATAATAAGTTTAGTTTAATCCTTTATCCAAGTGTGTGCAAACAAAGTTTGCACCTGAAAGTATCTTCAGGACTGGGGTAAGGTGGTACAACACACTTGTTTTGCTCCTATAAGAGGAGATGACCTTGCGAATGCTTCTGCCTTGGTATCTCTGCTTGGGCCTGGCTCCCGCTGAAGAGACCTCAATAAAGGTCAAAACTAGTCTGGGTAGTGGCCCTTCCCTTAATGCATAACATTATACATATCCACAAGGAGATGTGTTTTGCATTATGGGAGATACTGAGATAGGAGTGTTGGTAGCTTGCTCCACCTTTGCAAGGAGTCGCCCGGTATTGTACCACCTTACCCCAGTCCTGAAGATACTTTCAGGCGCAAACTTTGTTTGCACACACTTGGATAAAGGATTAAACTAAACTTATTACATTATAGTTATAATCCATTTTTTACTCAAATGTACACAAAACAAAATTTAGACACAATCAGTTCATGACTATATGTTTGAGAGCAGGTAGCTTCACACATTGCTTAGCAACTTATAGTAAAGTCTCTACCTTCACTATACATAAAAACATTCATTAATCTTTTCACTGTTAAGCTTGAGTTATCCTGAGCAGTTTCAAAATGGCATCCTTATTGAGCTCAAATATGCTTGAGTGCACTTTTGCATTCAAAAGTCTTTGGCAAAACAACTTTTAAACTGTATAAATTTTGTGATCATGTGGTGACATCTTTATTATGAATATAATTCAGTTTAACTTCTCGTTTGCTGTCTGGAATAAGATATTTGTACTATTGTGCATAGCACAATCTCCCATTCAATATATCACATGATTCATGTCTTCCCTGGGATAGTAAAAATAGTGGGAAGGGTAAATGCTGAACACGTCATGAAAACATCAGAAAAGAGAAACTAATCAGCTAATAATGAAGCATTATGTAACAGAATACAGTAAGAACCTGGAAACCCAGGTCAGACATGATGTGAGTAATTCCACTGAATATTTGCATGAGGCCTTGAAGTGGTACAGAATCTTTTTATTTTTCACTTCATGCATATAACAGTTCTAAATTCTCACACATTTTACAAAGTAAAAACAGAACACTTGCAAATTTTCAACTGACTCTCATAAGAGAAAAATTTCTAGACTTTCATATCCTTGAGAACAGCCACTAAAATGGTATGCATTACGTTTGTGGTTAATCCCTTAGAATGAAAGTAAAATGCTTCTTGTCCTTGCTGTTCCCACACCAAAAAGAAAACCTCACTAGGTATTGGCATGTGTGTTCAAACACCTCACTTTAAAAGAAGAAAAGGAGGGAGAGAGAGGCGATATATATGTTGAAATTTTTAAAGGATGATGGACGTGATTGATATAGAATGCACATTATTGTATAACAATACTAAGCAAGATTTTCAATAAAACATAATTTATAAGTGTCACAATTTTGGTTAATCTCGATTTTAAAACAAATTACCTCAAGTTTTATATGTTTAATTTGTGTTAGTCAGCAAGGTGAGTTTTGCTGGCTTCTATTTTCTCAGCAGCGAAAAGGTTAAATTACTTGATGAAAGAAAGAATATAATTTCTGTTGGTCATAAGATACGACCAAGCCAATAGACCCTTCCATAGTAATTTTTAAATTTTGAGTATGGTTATAATATGAAAGGAACAATTTCAACAATGGCAAAACAACAATTTTATGTTGTCTGTGTATAAAATACCACTATGTATTTCATTCAAGTATGTTCATTTATAAGTTGCAGTCTATAACATCAAGCTAGTATGTAAATTACCTATATATCTGTACATCATACTTGTGATTATTGTGTAGGTGGTTAGTTTCAACTAAATGGTGGTATAATTTATGCAGTTTAATTTGTGACTGAAATAATAATCCATGAAGTTAAAAAAAATAGTCAGTTTCTACGATTAATGACTGCAGGCTCAGTTCAACTGATTAAGCGATCTTCAAAATAATCAAGTAATAATTGTGAAATAGCATATCATTAATGTGTTTATTTTGTTAAATATAAAAAGCTATTATTAATCAATTTTTTTTTTTTCAAAAATACCAGTGCTTATTCTTTGCTAGCAGGAAAAATTTAAAACTAAAAGGACATAAAAAGAAATCTAAAAACTTATTTATTGATATTTTTTACTTCATAGTGTGATGATGATGTTGGAATATGAACAGCAAATTAAGTATATAACAGTTTATTAAGCATAGATTTATTTATTTCGTATCCAAACAAAAGTGGTATACAATAATCCAAGTGTGAGCAAACAAAGTTTGCGCCTGAAAGTATCTTCGGGACTGGGGTAAGGTGGTACAACACCGGATTGTGAAATGTAGTATTGTTGAATGCCATATATATCAGCTATCGATATGTGGCCTCAAGGACTTCAGGCATGCATGAAGGCTAAAGGGGGACATTTCTAACATTGAGTGCTGATATATACAAGTTATACATGTGGTTTGTATGTGCTGAAAGCTGTAAATGATTTACTGATAGATTAAAAGTTTATGCGCTATTCAAGTTGTAGCAGTATTTATGTGTAGACTAGGTATAAATTATGATTACATCCATTTGAATGGCATTCTAAAGGAAAAGTGATGGATCATTTAAGGTGGCATACTTTTTTTTAACCAACAATGTTATGATTTTTTTTTTCGTTATATTTGCCCATTTAATGTTATATTTGTAGTGTATCATACTTCACATCTATAAAGAGTGATATCTAGTGTTAAAAGAAAAAAACAAAAATGCAATTAATTTGGATGACTGCATGAGCAGTAATGTATTATGTGAAAGTACAATTTCAGGGGTTGGTTGACCTAAGATTTGAATCTTTGAATGATCGTTATTTTGGAGGTTGGATAAACAGTAGATTACTGTATATATATATATATATATACATATACACACATGTATAATATAGGGCTTGAAATTCTCTTCTGGCTCACCAGTTTGGCAGATATCTCATTGTCATATAGCATGTTAGCCTTGGTGTACTCTACCATGATCTCCTATTATATCATAGTCAGGTGGTTATTCCTGGATTTGGTCAATTTATAAGCTTTTGTTAATGCTGTGGCTGGCTAATGTTAACTACTTATGTATTAGTGCATTTATTAGTCTGTGAAGAAAATAAGTCGTGCATTTTAAGAGTGATTATGACAATAATAATGATCTATTATTTTTATTAATATCATTTTTCTTGGCATTGTAGTGGAGGGGTTGTGGCCTAATCTTTCATGCTGGCCACATAACGTCTTGGGAGATGCATTTTATAGCTTTCTGCCAGCTCTTTGCACCATGTTTCCTGAGGGGGGTGCACGTGGAGGTGTGATACTAAGACTTCTTGGGTATGGCCCTTCGGACCTCAGCCCACCTGGGAAATCCATCCCAGGCTTAACTGTGCTCGACATGCTACAAGCATGTCTGATGGCTCTCCAGCCATGACCCTGTTAGGAAAACACAGTTAATTTTTTTTTGACAGAGAAAGGTGGAAAGAACTGCAGGAGGCATTCATCTAGGTGGACAGAAAATGGCTGAAAAGAAGAAGAAGAATATCATTTTTTGCTGCATTTTTGCTCCTAACACTTGTCTTGAATTGCTTTTATGGAAAAAAGCAATTAGAAAAAATGTTGGAAAAAAAAAAAGCTCAATTAAATAAAACCCTTATGTCTACACATGTAACTACATTTGTGTGTTTCTTAATTCTGATTATCAAAACATTGTTGAATCGACAGGGCCAGTAATGCCATTTGCCACTGAAAAACATTTAGGTTAGAATCAGTGTAATGAAATATTTTGTGAAAATAAAAATTTTTTTCTTAGCTTTCCAAGTTTTAATATCTACTATTAATGGTCAAATTCTGCATATTCCATTGCTGGGTAAGAAATAAGCTAATCACCACTGCTGTCCCCTGCATATGTATTTTAGGCTGGACAATGTCATGATATGATACTGGCTACCTTGCACTACCATACCACTGAGTGCTCCATACAAAAAAATAATGCCCGAATATCCCTAATCCTCTCATTGTATTCCATTACATCAACATCAGTGATAATCAACAAAACAGGTATTTGTAATGACGAGCATTCTCCAGTATATGCAATAAGTAAAATAAATATACATAAAAATTATTTAAGACATAAAAAAAAACTGATGATTGAACTGAAATTTTTCTTCGGTCTCTTTTTGCTCATCAAAAATTCTCACTTGTCATAGATAAGCACATTTTTCAAGCTCTGTATAAATAAAATTAAATTGCTGAAAATGTGATATAGTTACTAACAGATAACAGTTAGATTGTGCCATGAATGGGACAACATCCACATACCCCCCCCCCCCCCCCCCCCCCCACTACAAGAAAAATTACCATGACTGCCTTTTCAAAGAGACATGGCATTTTAACCAGGAATCAGGGATCAAAAATGAATGAAAAATGAATATCATTAATTAGGAAGTATCAGAATTCAGCTACTCAAAAACCTATCAGCAGCATAAGTAATGTTTAGTACATGTTATCAGTTGTTGCAATGCAGATGAAAATTTGAAATATATAAGTGAGTTAGCAGTGCTCCAAGATTAAATTTATAACTAGGAAAAACTTTAGTTACATACATGCTCAGAAGGGGGAGCATTATGGGAGCCAAGTTGTTTGTAATAATCATTTAATCGGAGGATTAGATAATGAGCAAAACTTTATATAACGCCCATCAGAACAATTTGATTTTGGATCTTTCCAGTGTTATGTGGAGTTTAGTTTTCAGATATATAAATTATAAATAACAGACATCAGAATAATTGATTTTCAGTCAGGTTAGGTGTTATACCTCACTATAGTTAAATCAGAACTTTGACACAGTTCTAAATATGGTTTTGGATATTTCATGACTCCTGTAAACAGAAATGTGGGAAATGTTATGTCAAATGATAAAATTCATTTATTACTTATTAGTACTCAATACTATAGAAGCTTAGCTTGGCTTTTCTAGGAGTGGTGTGTATGTATATGTAAGGCCAGTTATAATTGAAAAATAATACTGTGTTAAAGGTTTAAAATTCTCTGCTGCAGTATATTCTGTCTTTAACCTGTTTGCGTGTATGTTCATGTTTTGTGTGATCTCATATGCACTAGTCTAATGGATTAAAGTTAGGAGATATAGCTGGCCAAATATAAGGATCTTCTGAACCAATCTGCTATTTGGGATAGTGATAGTTTTAATAACTGAAAACTTATAATGATGGAAACATATGTATTTATGCCAATATTATATAAATATCTTCAAAGGCCCAGCAGCTGATTTCGCTAAAAAAAATTTCCTAGATATGACCCAGTTAATTTGTTCCCAATAAGTTCATACCATATGTCTATTGCAAACTAACATTCAAATTTTGTTTCAATGATTGTATGAGGATTTTTACCAGCTTATAAATGCTTCATCCAAATGAGATCGATGCCATTGAATTTGTGAGTATCCAAGTAAAAGTTCACTTTCAGCTCATAATCTGTGGTGCTGTATTTCTTGTAGATGGCATGAATGTAGTAGCTCTTTATCTAACATCATTCAGCAATCAGATGAGAAACTCCAAGACATTATAGTATTGCATTATGTTGCTTGGAGCACACTGCTTTGAACCTAAATGATGTCACTTAGGGACAATATGGTCAGAAAGTTGCTGTGAGTATTCTTTAGCAGCAGCATTTGTTTCACCATTGCAAAAAAAATCTAAATGAATTGGATGTCAGTATCCTCCTCTTTTGAAAACTTAACTGGCATTTTTTCATGAACTCACACAATTAAACATTATCAACAATCTCTAGACTGAATACAGTTCTTGTGCTACAAATACTCTCTTGTATGCTGCTGATGTTCAGAGTTTCCGTATTGTAGTGGTTATCATGTGTGCCACACACATACACACAAGTTGTAATAGATTTCACGGTATGATATGAACACAGATGGATAAGAAAATAACTATTTATTAACTTAAAAAAAACTTATTTTCTTATCTATCTGTGTTCATATCATACCGTGAAATCTATTACAACATGTCTGACAAACACATAAGCCTATCCATGCTTGTACATACACACAAGGTTCTCGGTTTGATTGCAAGTGGAAACAGTTCAATTCTGTACTTGTTTTGGCAGTACATGTATTAAAATTGGAATGATACAGAGAAGATCAGCATGGCTACTTGCGCATAGATGACATGCAGAACAAGGAGTGTTCCACATTTTTAAACATGGTATAATAGTTATATATCTACCTAACATGCAGATGATCCCAGGTTTGAGCCCTGGCAATTACAGGAATATATATATATATATATATATTTTTTTTTTTAATGGAGCACATGTCAAAAGTATGTCTGAGAGGAGCACCAAGGAAGAGTAACTGAGGCTTTTGGAGAGGTGAGGAAATGCAAAGAAGTTGACTGTGCTGGTAGAAACAAATGATTTGCAAGGAAATGTGAATGAGGTAGCATAGGATTTGCAAGTGTTGCTAGAGTAAAGCAGAAGGGTGGGAAGGAAAATTGTGTGTTGCCAAGATATGATAGTAGAGTTGAGGAGAAGAGCAGAAATCACTAATGGCATGATAGCTAGAATGTACAGGAAGAAGGGACTTGAGTTTGTGGATGGGATAAATTTGAAGGTAGGAGACAGCTGTTTGCTGCAAAGGATCTAATTTGAGTGAGAGTGGTAGTAAACTGGATAGATTGTTGATGAGAGGAAGAGAGTGTGTAGCCAGTCAGGAAAATGAAAACTAGATGGTGGGACTGAGCATAAGACAGTTGTGTCCTCTCAGTGTTGACTTGAAGAAAGCAGTAATGATAATGGCTGTAAGGCCATTCAATGTGAAGTCGAAGTAAGCACAAATTTTAGATATTTGATAGAGTGTTGTTACAGGCCAGGGAATGCAGAGGGAGAAAGGTGATTCTGAAATGTGCAGACAGATGAAACTGGAAATCAACAGGAAGATGATAATGGGTGACCTTAAAGTTTAAGTAAGGAGATTGAATTTCTTGAGCTACTTATAAACAAGTATTTTATGCAGCATGTGGTTGAAGCAACACATGTGAGACTCAAGTGTTAGATTTAATAATATCCCATACAGTGATAACAGAGGGTGCCACCAGTTGAGGAGAGTGATCATGTGATTTGGGCATGGGAAGTGGCTAGAAAGGTACAAACTTCACTGAATGAGAAAGAGAGATGTGTGTGGAATTACAGTGCAAGGGAGTATGATAAATTAGGGAAACAGGTTGGTGCAGTGCCATAATCATTCGAAAGGAGAGAAATCATCAGTACCGGGGACTTGATCTGGTATTAATTGATTATGGCAATGTTGGATTGTATTCATAAGTTTAGGAGAATAAATATAGTAGGGTTGAAATGGATGAATCATGGAATTTTGCAGTAGCTTCTGAGAAAGGATGTTATGGAGGAGATATAAAGAATAGCGTACCCCTCAGCAGCATGAGAGGTATAAGGTGCTGGCTAAGAAGGAGATAGGTAGAGCATAGAGAATTCTACAGTTATGTTGCTAGTAAAAGAAAGGGTGAATATGGAAGACTGACTTTAGTGCTGGAGATCACAGCTAGAAATGTTTAATATGCGTTTTGTTAATGTATTTCATGTTGGCAGAGGTTAGGAATAGTGTTGAATAACAATAGGAAGGACAGGAGACAGAGTTTGAGAATGGGAGGTGTTTGGAATATTAAGGAACCTTGATGTTGATAAGGCTATGGGACTGAATGGTATATCATTACATATATTACAGGAACATGCAAAAGAGCTGGCAGTGCCATTGACTTCATTGTTTAACAGAAGTCCTGGCAAAAGGAACAATCCCTGAAGATTTGAAAGGAGAAAAAATAGTGCCCCAGCAATAAGAGAGAATCCAAGTTAGTAGCATCAAATTATAGGTGGTTGTGTGTATCAGGTATAGTGGTGAAGGTGTTACACAGAATATAAACCTGGATTGATGAGAATGGAAATCTTTCAAGAAAGAGAGCAGCATGGGTTTATTAAAGGGAAGTCATGCTTTAGTAACTTGGTCACATTTTGTAATAGGGGTGACTGTATGAATGTACCATTAAAAAAAAAAGTGTTTGACAGAGGATTTGCCTATACAGCAATTTATCTGGATTTTGCTCATGCATTTGATTAAGTGCCACATGATAAACTACTGTTGAAATTGAGCAGGATAGGAATTGATAGTCATTTTGCAGCTTGATTACATGAATGGTTGATAAATAGGAGCAAACAAGTTGTGTATGGGCTGCAGTGTCCTGAAAAGGAAGATGAAAGTGGAGTAACACAGGTTTATGTTCTCAGGCCACATTAATATAGTTAGAGACAAATGTGAGAAAAGATATTCAGTTGTTTGCTGATGACGCTAAATTAGGTAGAGCAATGTCAGGAAGTTCTAATGTGGTGTTACAAGAGGATTTGAATAGATTGGTGCTTTGGCCTTAAGCATGAGGATGTCATTTCGTTGTTGATGAGTGTAAAGCTGTGCACTTTGATAAACCTCATTCTATTTTCTATGGCCATATTGGAGGGGCAGGGTGCTAGGTATCTGGGGATCTTGGTGAATGGGGAACTGAAGCTCACATGACATAACAAAAGTTGTTACTCAGAAAAATTACTGCTATAATGCAAAGTACTCTGACGTAGTTCTCTAGATAAGGAGGTGATAGCTCCACTGTTTCCAGCACTAATTAAGCCTCATCTGGATTTCTGTGCCCAGATCTGGTCACCTAGCTATGTTGACAATAAGGAAACATTGGAGAGAGTACAGAAGTGAATAACTAAGACTGTCTCAACACTGGAATATTGAGTGTAAGTCAGATTGAAGAAATGTGGTCTTCATAGCTTGGCTGATAGGAGCAGGAGGAGTGATATCATTGAGACATATAAGATGGTAATATATATATATATATACAGGGTGTTCGGGATAAATTTGACATATTTATAATTAATTATATTTTTCCGTAAGTTACATGTATTAACACACACTTCTCTTCATTTAAAAGGTTGGACCCTTCTTCATTCATATACAAGATGTCAGAAAGGATGGATAGCTGGAACCCACCTGAATCATGGAAGAGAATAACTTGTATCATGATGATTCGTGCCGGCCATCAAAATAAGGATATTTCGACTGCTGCCCAATGCTCCCTGAATACAAAAACACAACACGCAGAATAACAGATGGCTTGCATACAGTACAAAGGACATTCTTCGTGTAATGCAGACTAAATTTCCCCAAACTGTGATGGTTTTCGGATGTGTATCCTCTGAAGGCAATGTGATGCCTCCGCATTTTTTCCAAGAGGGCCTCAGGTTGACTTCAGATGGCTACGTGGAGTTGCTAAACACTGTAGTCAAGCCCTGGATAACAAGGGTAGCCAATGGTAGGCCGTATGTATGGCAGCAGGATTCGGCCCCTTGCCACACCTCTGGGAAAAGTCAAAAATGGTTGTCTGAAAATTTCTACGACTTCACCAGTCCAAATGTTTGGCCTCCAAACTCCCCAGACCTTAACCCCATGGATTATTTTGTATGGGGCGCAGTTGAAAAAGACACCAATCGCACTTCCAGTAATACAAAAGCCCAGTTAATGGATAAAATTAAAACAGTTTTTGCGGCCCTTCCCAGGGAGACTGTAGCATCAGCTTGTTCGAGGTTCCGAAGCAGGATTGAAGCTGTGATCGATGCTAATGGTGGTTATTTTGAGTAAATCTTGTTGATAGTATTGTAATTAACTCTGCCTGTAATGTTTTTTGTCAATTCATTAAATTTAATAGATACAAAGAAGATTTTCTTTTTCCTTATGAAACTGTCAAATTTATCCCAAACACCCTGTATATATATATATTGGGGAATTATTGCATAGGATAATTGGTGACACAAGAATGAGAGGTCATGTGAAAAGGAAATGTTTTGTTTGGTGGGTGGCGAATGGAATACATTGCTAGAGTGGGTATTATGTTATTTGGTGGTATGTGTGTGTTCAACTTCCTGGAATTAGTCTTAGGATTCCATGGAGGATTGGAAATAATATTCATGTTGTGACTTTATCCTCCTGCTCTTCCAGAATCTTTTTGTAGTTGAAAGAGAAATGCCTGAGTGAGCATTTCCAGGATATAATTCTGTTATGAGAGGCATTTGTATTTATAAGTTTGGTTCTTTTCTCTAAATTCATTCCAGAACTTCTAAATTCATCAGAAATGTGACTCAGTATACAGATCAGTAAGATGTACAAATATAGCATTGTTGAACATGCTTAACAGAGCTTCACTTTGAATACAATGTATACCAAAAAAGAGAGAGTTATATACACCACAAGAAAATATATTATCACGTGTATTATTTATGGTATGTTAAAGAGAAGGTTTTCCTATATTATTGCTGACACATACACACCATGAAGTCAAAGAACTCATTGCAGGCATTTGATTAACTGCCATAGTACCTGTCATTACAAATATTGGATTTTTCACATCCTTAAACTCATGACACTCTCTGGGATCGCAGAAACCTCTTATCAACCTGTTTTAACATCCAGGTTGATAAGAGGAAGTCTTGTCCCCCCAGTGGAAAAATCCATCACTCCAGTCTTGACCACTGGGCCCTGGTAATTTGCCCCTCCTGTTATCCCTATTCATCATGCTCCTGTGCATTTACTAGGACAGTTTTGTTCTTATTCCTTCCATCTCTTGCAAAAATCTCTCCAGTGTCTATATGGTAAGCACCTCTAAATAACTTGCATCTCGATCATATTCTCCTCCATTGCTAGGCTCTTCAGTTTATACTCCTTCAATCTATCTTCTTAACTTATATTCCACACTGCTCTGAAATACTTGACATACCCACTTCTGTATTCTTTCTAGGCTTCCATATCACCACAGACACTAGGCATAGTCTGATCAAAGCTTTACACAATAAACAGTTATTTCCATGTCAATGTCCTCACTATGGTAAGGACTAAGAGTGATAAGCTGAGAGTACTGTTACCATAGTAACAGTATGCTTAGTTAATTGTAGTGTGTGGCCTTGCAACTTCAATATTCCATTAATTATTAAACATGAGATTCTATAGCAAATGTGTTGTTCTTTCTCTCTGTGAATCAAGTTCCTGTCCCCCTAATCCTGTATCTTAGTTCTCTCAACTTCTTCAAATCATCACTTCAGAAATGCAAATTATCCTGCAATTCCATTCTACAAAGGAGTGTCCCCCATAACTATGTGAAGGGTTTAATTCTCAAGCCTACTCTTAAAATATGTGATGCATCTCTTAGTCTTACAAATCTCTCTTCTATATAGAAATCCTATTTCTAAACAGTGTAAATATTGTGAGCCATACCCATTACAAATAAGTCCATAGCTTCACTTTGTCACTAAGTGGTAGAAGACTAACCAGATAGGATTATCTTACCTATTGGTTAGATGATCCTGTCTGTTTAGTCTTCTATGTTTATCATTTGCATATATTTTCTGGCTGGTTTATCTGTCTCAGAATGAAAAACTGAAGTTTGCAGGAGTCAAAAAAAAAAAAAAAATACACACACACACACACACATATATATATATATATATTTAGTATGAGACTAATAAACTTGCTTTCAGCTGAAAAGGCCTTATTTCTTTGCATCCTAACTGGATTTGAACTCAGGTCTTTTCAGTAAGCTGCATGGCTCTCAGACACCATTATGAAAGCTCAAAATGTGAAATATTTTTTAAATGTGAATTCATTGCTTTATTTTTCATCATTTTCTGATACATGCCCTCATGGATATATACAGGATACTATGAGAGTATTACATAATTGATTTTATATTATTAGTAGCTTCTTATAATAATATAAAATCATTATATTCCACACTGCTCTGAAATACAAGAGTTTATTACTAAAGTAAGTTAGTTTTTTCTTGTTTCCAATATTGTTAAACCTTACTTTTTTGTGTGTGTTCTGATGCACTGCTAACTATATCAATCCATATAGATCTTGGTCTTCTTCGAGGTCTTTTCCCTGCCACATCACACGTTTTGCTAACCTTTTCCTCTCCCATTCTGTTTAATCAGCCATGTTTTTAATATATGATGCTGCCATTGATACCATTTGTTCAGTCTTCTAATTTTCCTCAAACTTTTAATATCTTTCGTCCTCTAGCCTTCAGTGATCTGTTTTATTTGTAACCGTCTTTTCAGATTTATAAGTTAAAATCATTTTAAACACTTGAACTCCTAAATATTTCTCTTATTCTGTATATGTCAATTAGCTGGTTTCCTACAATACCAGATTTCATTATTCTCTTTCCATATTTAATTGCTGTCTTAACTAAAAATAATTTTGCCCAAATAGCTGAAATCTTTACTTGTTCTATAGGTTTTCCATTGAGAATGCAGCTGATGTTGTTCCAGCCCATTTTTTACTTATATATTTTGTTCACGAAATAATTTTTATGGAGTTCATGTTTTCTTTTTAATGTGAATCTCGCTACAGAAAGTTGCATGACTATAGTATGTTAGTACTGTGCAGGGATAAATTTCACTGCTGTCTAAAGGTATTCAAAGATAATGATGTTCACAATAGGATTCATTCTCATAACATGTAGGTTGGAGAGTAGAAATGCAGTGCAGTTGGTCAAACCACACTCTTCTCTCTTGGTTATAGATATAGATAAAATCTTAATTCTCATTGCAAGTATTTGGATATGCAAACTGATTTAATCTTCCATTTAAAAAATAATTCAAGGGATTTTATTAAATAAGTAATTTATTTAACAGTATCCTATTTTCGACTGTATCAGTTGTCTGAATTGATATAGTTATTTCCCCATTATGAAAGGAGATAAGCAGTGAAACTAATTAAAACGTTTAGTTTTGTATTTGTAAAAAATTATTTATACAAACCTTTATATAAAATAGTGATGCACATGTAAAATACTGATATTTATTAACAAAGAATAAACTATTTTAGTTTGTGTTACTTTTTTTTTTTTTTGTGTAGTTAGTGATTTTTATTTTGCTATATGGTATGAAATGGTTTTATAATGCACTTTTTTTTTTTGTTTCAGGCTGAGAAACTCAGCGAGCCATGTGCTTCTGACCCGCCATGCAACAGCCAGTCTTGTACATCAGGGGGACCTTCTGAGTGAAGATGATAATTTAGATTTTTAAAACAGTTGAAGATTTAATTATATCCATATTGCTGACTGATTTTTGAACCCAAAAACTTATTTATGTGAAGATAGTTTCTTAAGTTACAAGCAAAAAAAAAAAAAGCAAGGATAATTTTTGATATTTGGGAGAATGTTATTTTAACAGAGAAAAGAAATCACTTTCTAGGAAAATTGAGGACTCCATTCAGTGCAACATTATATTAACATATAGCTCTTGTAGAAAAGAACTTATTTTTAAGAGGGGGGGGGGGACTATATACCAGCATAAGAAATTCATAGAAGATGATGCAGATTATGTATGTTACTTATATACTGTTATATATATGTACTATTTCACGGTTTTTCCATTAGTAAGTTAAGTTGATATATTCACATTCTCTAAAACAAGACAATTGTTCTTCAGAAATGTTGTATGAATCCATCTGAATAGGAACACAAAATGCATTTAGCAGGTTCTTAAATCAAAGATCAATTATTGATATACTGTATATTATAACAATGAAAATATTGGGTTTATTTTAAATTAATTGTGCTAATATATGGTTTGGATTCATTCTTGTCTTCTGACAGCTAGGTTTGTATTATACAAGAGGCATGACTTGCATGATAATTGCTATCAGTAAGTGCTGCATGGCAGACCAGATGTGCTACAACATTATTTGGAATCTTTTAACCTGACTGATATTCGGCATACAATAAAATCAATAATTCATGTATTTAGTTAACGGTTTTAGCATAGTTAACCTGGCATTCCAATTCAGGTTGAGGCAAGCCAACCCTCATATTATTCAAACCAGTTATGTTTAAATTATACAAGGAAGTTATTCTATTTTTTTAACACTGAAGATGAAGTAACTTCATTTTTTTAAGGAAATTACTACATAGACTAATATTAAATACAATAAAATTAATTAATATTTCGCAAAGTCAAATTGTCATCATCTAGGAACACAGTACATTATGACACTTGCATGCTGACACTACTGTGAGTAATGAGGCTGAAGTATGAAGTCCTAAACAGTTCCCTTAGTTGGCTAAAATGGGTGTCCTTAGCTGTTGGACAGAAGTACAGAGGATGATAGCTTCCCAAATCTGGGGCAATTTCATACAAATAAATTTGTTGAAGTTTGGGTAGTTTCTTAAGTTCCACCAAAGCCAGCCACAGTCCCTAAGATCTGCCAGGTCCCTTGCAGTTGCACACTATCCTACTATGCTTTGGATACCTACCATAGGATATACTGGAAGAAGGCCATTCCACTTAACTGAAGCAAATATAAATGCAAGTGATGAATACCCAAACTTGAACAAATTTGTGCATGAAACTGCCCCAAATGTGGGGAACTCTCGTCCTCTGTACTTCTGCCCACCAGCTAAGGATACCCATTTTAGCCAACTAAGGGAACTGTTAAGGACTTCCAGCTTACTTTTGGTCGCTATGTTTCAATCTCATTACTCACAGTTATATTGTACCATGTTCCTTGATGATGGTAATTTGAATTTGCCAAAATATTGAAAATATCAATTAAATTTTTCGTAGTTAATATTACTTTATGTTGTAATTTCCTTTAAAAACTACAGTTATGAATAGACAATGTATGCTATCTACCAATAATTGTCCGGATACTTTAGCCATTTATAATTGATACTAGCAGGCAAAGCCTAATATTGGGTATGTCCACCTTTGGATTTCATCACCTCCTGCACCCTTTGAGGAAGGTTTTTCACCAATGTGCAGCAGACATCAGGTGGAATTTGTCTCCATTTCTCCACCAAAGCAGCACTGAGTTCAGCGACAGATCGAGGACGTGCTGCTCTGGACCTCAATCACCACTCCAGTTGTTCCCACAAGTGCTCAATGGGGTTGAGGTCAGGATTCTGTGCAGATCAGGGCCATTGTTTAACACCCATTTCTTCATACCATTCCATAACAGCTGCAGCTTTGTGGCATTGTTGTCTTGATAGTAACACAGGGTCTGTTCCATAAAAATTCCACAGTGTAGGCAGCACCTGATTATCCAGAATATCAAGGTACTGCCTTCATGAAACCATGGACAATGACTAGTGGTCTCACCCCACACCATTACTCTTTCACCACCAAACTTTACTGTGGGTACAACATACTGTGGTAACAACTGTTCACCAGGCTGCCTCCACACCCGCACCCCACCATCAGACTGGAAACAGGTGAATCGGATGCTCTTTGCACTGGGCCAAACGAGCCGCCCTGTTCTTTGTTGTGGTGTTTGGCTTGTTGGTGCTGCTCTTCCATGGAAACCCAGTAAATGGAGTTCTATTCATATGGTATTAGTGCTTACTATGGTGTTACTGGGACTCTGGAGCTTATCACGGATGGTCTGTGCTGATAATCATCATCGTCATCCAATTCCTGCCATGTGCCCGCAGGGGTTGTACAGGATATGATAGTACTACATGAAAGATTTACATCATTACTAACTTCCTATCTACAATTTTCCTCCAAATCAGTCTGTCACTTGTCAAGACTCCAACATTCTCAGATCTTATATTTCTATCGTCTAAGGCACTTTGTACCATATCAATCCACATATATCTTGGTCTTCCTCTAGGTCGTTTTCCTGCCAAAAAGGCAGAGAACACTTGCTTTGCTGATCTTTCCTCGCCCATTCTGTTTAAGTGACCATACCACCTGAGATTAGCTCTGCTAACGCATTCCTGGATTATTATTATTATTTTAAATGGATGCTGACAATGTCAAGTTCTTTCCTAATATCCTCGTTTTTAATATGATATTGCCACTGATGACATCTGTTCATGCCTCTAATCTTTCTCAGGCCTCTCATATCTGCGGTCTCTAGTCTTTGGTCAAGTGTTTCACTTCTGACCAAGCTCTCAGATCCATAAGTTAAAACTGGTTTGAACACTGTCTTGTATGTTGGAATAAATTAGTTGGAATACTAATTTAGTATTCCAACTCATTTCTCTTTTATTCCACATGAATTTATTCAATTGACTTCCTACCATACCAGCTTTGTTGATTCTGTTGTCTATTTCTATATTTAATTTACCATCTTCACTAAAAATCATGCCAAAGAAATGTTTTACTTGTTCCACAGGTTCCCCATTCACAACACAGTCGACATTTTCAATGATTCTGCCTATTCTGCCAAAATAGGCAGAATCATTGAAAATGTCAAATGTGTTGTGAATGGAGAACCTGTGGAACAAGTAAAACATTTCAGCTACTTAGGCATGATTTTTACTGAAGATGGTAAACTAAATATAGAAATAGACAACAGAATCAGCAAAGCTGGTATGGTGGGAAGTCAATTGAATAAATTCATATGGAATAAGAAAGAAATTAGTCGGAACACTAAATTAGCTGTATACAAGACTGTGTTCAAACCAATTTTAACTTATGGATCTGAGAGCTGGGTCAGAAGTAAAACACTTGACCAAAGACTAGAGACCACAGATATGAGAGTCCTGAGAAAGATTATAGGCATGAACAGATGGCATCAATGGCAATATCATATTAAAAATGAGGATATTAGGAAAAAACTTAACATTGTCAGCATCCAGGAATTTGTTAGCAGAGCTAATCTCAGATGGTATGGTCACTTAAATAGAATGGGAGAGGAAAGATTAGCAAAACAAGTGTTCTCTGTCAGGTTGGCAGGAAAACGACCCAGAGGAAGACCAAGATATAGGTGGATTGATACGGTACAAAGTGCCTTAGACGATAGAAATATAAGATCTGATAATGTTGGAGTCTTGACAAGTAACAGACTGATTTGGAGGAAAATTGTAGATAGGAAGTTAGTAATGATGTAATTTTTTCATGTAGTACTGTCATATCCTGTACACCCCTTGAGGGTACACGGCAGGAATTTGATGATCATGATGATGATGACTGCCTATTTTCATTGTCTTTGTCTTTTTATTGCTGACCTTCATACCATATCTATTACAACATTCAATTTAGTCAAAGAATCTTGCAGACTTGTAGCGGATTTATTTAGAAGTATAACATCATCCGCATAAAGCAAAGAGCTGACGTTAACATCTCCAATTTTGATATCATGTTTAATACCACTTTCCTTCATAATGTGATCCATATAGATAATGAATAACAGAGGGGATAATGTACATCCTTGTCTCACACCAGATTTAACGTTAAACCATCTTCCTGTACTTCCTTCAATTCTAACTGCTGACTTACAACTCAAATAAAGAATAAGTATTGCTTCATATAATGCCCCATTGACACCATATAACTGTAGCGTATTGAATAGCTTCTCTCTTGGCACCTTGTCATATGCCTTTTCCAAATCGACAAAACTTAAACACAGATCTTTGTTATATTTCCATGCTTTCTCGACTATTTGTCGTAAAGAGAATATCTGATACTGACAGCCTGTATTTGACCTGAATCCGGGTTGTTCTTCACCAAGCTTTTCTTCCACAATTCCTCTCAACCGTTTCTCAAGTATATGTGCATATATCTTACCAGGAACGCTCAGTAGAGAAATACCTCTGTAATTCTCACATTCAGTTTTATTTCCCTTTTTATATATGGGTACTATGAGAGCTCTACTCCAAGCATCGGGAATTCGTCCCTCTGTACAGGCATTCTGAACTATGCAGTGTAGCCACTGTAAAACTTTTATACCACCATACTTGAGCATTTCTGGTCGAATATCATCTACTCCTGCTGTCTTTCCACATTTCAAGCCTTTGATGGCTTTTTCTACTTCAAGTATGGATAGGTATTCCTGACTGCATGCCTGGTCAGTGTTTTTTATCACTGCTTGTTTCATTTAGCAGTTTTTCAAAGTAATTACTCCATACTTCAAGGATCTTTTTCTCCCGTTTTCATGTCACCTTTATCATCTCTAACTCCTTTTACAGCACTCTTTCCTCCATTCCTAAGCTTCTTCAACAACCTCCAGAATATTTTGCCACCTTCTTGATATTTATTTTCTATGTTCTTGCCAAACTCCTCCCATGACTTTTGTTTAGCTAGTTTTACACAGTGTTTAGCTTTCTTACATTTGTCTCTTTATTCTCTAAGAGCACAAGCTGACTTATTTGCCAGGAACTTTTGATATGCTTTCTTCTTTTCCTTCACTGCCTCTTTAACTTCCTGTGTCCACCATGGAGTTCTAATTTTTCTATCCTTGCAGACAACTTCACCACATGCCTCTCTAGCTGAATCAATCAGGGCTTTCTTCAAGGCTAGCCACTGAATCTCCAATGTTTGATTCCTGTTCTCAAACTCTTTCATTTATTCTTCAATAATCTTTGTGTATTTTAGTGTACAGTTCACATCTGAGAGCTGCTCAACTTTTATTGGCTTTAAAACTTTCTTACATGTTATTCTTTTCAATATGAAATTCAATTTTATCCTGCTCGAGACTAAATAGTGATCACTTCCAATTTCAAATCCTCTGTACACTCTGGTGTCCTGCACCAGGGAGAAAACATCACTATCAACAATAACATAGTCAATGAGACTTTTCTTATTCCTTGCCTCTTCTCTCCATGTGAATTTGTGCACAGTTTTATGTTGGAACATGGTGTTAATAATAACCAGTCCATGTCCTGAGCAGAAATCCAACAGATATTTGCCATTATTATTAGCTTTGCTCTTTTCTCCAAATTTTCCCAAAATATTTTTCTATGACTGACCTAATTTCCTACTCTGCTATTTAGATCTCCAACAAGGACCAACTTTTCCCTTTTCATTGTGTCAGTTGCTTTTTCTAAAGCCTAAAAAAATTCCTCCACTTCTACCTTAGTAGAACCTTCTGTGGGACCATAGGCACAAATAAGTCTCCTTGTCCAGTTCCCCATTCTCATATTTGGCCACATTACTTTACTTGAGACTGCCTGCCATTCAAGAAGAGTAGCCTCGTATTTTTGTGTTGAATACTATGGCTACTCCTTCTTTTCCTTGATTGTCATTGCCTGAATATAACCTTTTGTATTTATTGCTTAGAAAGATCTCACCAGTGTTTGTCTTTTTTGTTTCAGTCACCCCTATTATGTCGATCTGGTACTTATCTAATTCCTCAGCTAGCTCTATTTCTTTGCCATTCAGGCTTCTTATGTTGATAGTACCGATCTTTAACTCTGGTGATATTGAGTTGGGGTGTGTTTTCAGATTTGTTCCAGTAGCTGACTTTTCGCTGTTCGCTCTGGTTCCCTGATGAAAATAACGGGGGGCCTTGTTTAACCAGGCAACGCCCCAGCCGGCATGAAATTTTGTCATGTTGTACCATCATTTTGTATTTTGGTTTAACCATTAAGAATACAATTTGGTCGGCTAAATTCCAAATTGCCAGTCCATCCTCGTTTGTTCAGTATCCAGGTAGATACCCAACAGGGTGCACCACGAGAAGGTGAGGATTGGACATTAGGTCAGAAGCCCTGGTCGGTTCTCCACATTCCTTTAAATGTTATATGGAGGTCTCCTCTCAGTTATACAGCTTTAACCATTAAGCTGCGCTGATTATAGCTGGTTTTTTGAATGCTCCTGTCCCTGTCAGTCGTTTATTTTTGGCAACTGCCCTGGGTATTTTCCTGCACTAGTGATGCTAGAACATCACATTGCCAACCATTGATTTTTGGTGCCCCAGTTGGACAGCAATGGCATGTATGGACATGCCACCAATGTGACAGCCCACGATGACACCCCTATTGAAGTCAGAGTTCATGTCATGTTGCCATACCATCTGTATTCAATTGCTACAATTAAATACTGCTTCCTGCTATCTGTACACCAGTTTTTATTTTTTTAACAAACCTGGAATGTTCCATAACTTCAAATAACAGGTGTATCCGGACAATTATTTGTAGATGGTGTATAAATCTTACCAACAAACTTGAAGGTTAAATAAAAAAATAAATTAGTTATTCCAAAGAACAGACTAAGATTTAATCGCATAATGATTATTCATATAAAACACTCACACAAAAAATAAAAAAATCACAAACTGTTTCTTAATACTAATTCGTCCAGGTAACTGCATTATGCTTTTAAACATATCCAGCTGAGTTAAATTTCGCATTATCTACACATTTCATGATGGTTAATTAAATAGTTGTTTTTTAAAAATATTTTTTCAGAAATTTTTCAATTTGCCAGTTCTTGAAGATGTTTTCCAGATATACCATGTTTACTTGAATATAACTCGTCCTTGCATATATCTTGCACCCCTTATTTTATTTTACAAAAAAAGAAATTAAAAAGTTTCGCACATGAAAAAAAGTTTAAAAACTTTAAGAAATAGATAGTGAATGTTGTTATGGCAGTTTTAGATATTTTGGAATTCGGTTCAAGCATATCAACTCACAATCATCGGCTTGCCTTTGTCATTGAGTCATGCAATGTTTTATTAATAAATACCACACCAATCATATGCATGTCTTCATAGCTGTGCTATCTCTACTGGCCTACCATTGCTGCCCGTTTTGCACTCAGCTTTCATTTCTCATTAGTCATTTGCTAATTTGAATCCTTAGCAACAATGCTAATTGTCACTCAAGATTCAAATATATCGCATGATGAAGGTGAGCAGCAGATTGCATAGATAATATTGATAATTGAAATTTAAATGCATTTATTTTATAAATAATGTGCACAATTATAAATTATAATGCCAGCCTGGCTGGCCGAGTGGTTAGCATATCCGTTCTCCTGCAGCCAGTGGGTTCAAATCCCGCCGTGGGCATGCATGTTTGTGATCGTCTGTGGAAATACTAGTGATGGTGGTCAGCAGTAGACGATGTTGTTGTAGTTGCGGTCAGTTGGTGGATTGAGTGGTGGAGATATAGAGCAGTGTCCTTCCTCAATGAGTCTTTGGACTCCTGGAGGTGTTAGATGATAATAATAATAAGTACTGAGGATTTAATTATAAATGTCAATTTAGTTTTTTCCTGAAAAATTTTAGTTTCTGACAATCCCTACGTATTTCTCGCACCACAATTTTTTAACTTTAATTTTGGGGGGTGAGTTACATTCAAGTAAATACAGTAAATCAAATACTGTACATGCCATGTTAATACAGTACAGTGCATATGCATCATTGTTCCCACATCATATAAGCGCATATTGTAACCAGGTTATTCTTTGTATTGTAAAGCAACTGCATGAAGCCTAGTTGCACTAATTAGTTGCACATTTTGAATCAAGAATAGGGAACATATAAGTTAAAACTTATTTTCAACATTTTATTTGTACTTGGCAATTCACAAAAATTTAACTTAACTGTTAGAGAACAAGTCACTGTTATCAAAGGCTTGTCCAGTAAGCTATTGCAAAATGAAACAGCAGTGCAGTACAGAAGATATCACAATTGCAAATGGATTTATTATACTGTGGTTTAAAGTATCTGCATTTTTATGCTCTCTTTTTTTCTTCAATAAATCAAAGGATGTGAAAAATATATTTATTTACTATAAATTTATTAATATCATTTCATAAACAAATTACAGCGTATATGTGTATGGAAGATATTCATAGTGTCAATATTTGCCTTGATGATGTCATGTCAACTCTTTGCCTGTAATCCTGTGTCTGTCCTGATAATCACATATTTTACTTTGAAAAACTTGCCATGCAATTAAGCGTTATGGTCTGTATATGCACAACTACATATTAATCTTATGCTGTTTTGTCACACTAGCCATCCCATTGATATCCTTTCATTCAATCAACAGCTGTTTAGGCTTTTTAGAAAGTCTTACAAATTATAATAGGTGTGATATATCATATATCTTGGAAGAAATTATCTGTAAAAACAGATAATTCTATAAGTTATTTGAATAATAATTTACATTGTGGAGAATGTTTAGATTCCTAATCAGCAAATGCTCTGTCAAGACCAGCAATAACAAGTAGTAAAATTTTACTAACTTTCAAACTTGATTCCCACAAAATTTGGAGTGGATGGAAATGGGACCTTTTGTCTCCGTGTACCAGTAGTGCACAAATCGAATATTATTATGATCATATTTATTCAGCTTTGAAAGTTTTTTAAAACATAAATTTATGTGGACTTTTAAAATTATCTTTTGGTTATTTTGTACATACATACACATATATATATATATATATATATCGTAGAGTTCCTGTCCTCAGGGTATTTGTTTTGCAGCATAATGATATAACTTATGGATTGAATTGTTCACATAATGTAAAAATAAAAGAATTTTATTTCCAATATAATTTACATTTTTATAGTTGGCATCTTCAGGGAATTACATGAACATCATGAAACGCTTTCCTTGCACACACTTCATGTATGCAAGTAAAGGAAATAAGAGTTTAAAAAAAAGTGTGGCAGGGGCACTATGGTGGTACAATGCCACTCAATTAGTTAAACTCAAGGGGAAAGGTAATCATAGTGTCAATTACTTAAAACTATTGAGCAAACTGTATGAATATAAGTATAACCATTTCAGTTGAGATTGTAACAGGGTTTTAATCTGTTTTATTCATAGCTGTAAAATGCTGTGCCAGTCATGATATATGCCAGGACATCTTATTAAGGGGGGGAGTCTTCAAAATGCAGTGGTTTAATTTCTATTCAAACCATATTTTATATAGTTTATATTAAGCTCATTGGCAGTATTTGATATATTTTTTAATTATTATTGCTAGAGACTTCTAAGGAATCAGGGTCCCATCATTCAACTAAAGGTATGACAGCTAGTGTGGGTGATGTTATACCTTTAGTTGAATTCATTTGCACTGCCTGCGCTTGCCACCTCCAATCATATAACGCTCTAGGAGAGAAAAATCTAGTTCTCACTCCTTTTTTGACCATTCATCCTTAAATTTCATGAATGCTCTCTCATCCTCTTCCTGCCCTCTACAAAATGAAAAATTCCATCTACTGGTATCCTTATGGGTTGTAAAGGATCAAAAGTTAGTGGGTCTTTCTCCCCTCCTTCCCTCTGATTCGGTAGTGTTTGTAGTCCACAGATTATCATTTTTTTTTTCTCTCTCTCTTAATCACTATCTCACAGTGCAATATCATTTTTAATACTCTCCACTGTATCTGCATCATCTTACCTCAGAAACCAAGAGACCAGATCTGTGCATAGTCATTCAGGCGAGATAATAATAAGGCCTCGTAAAGAGGCAAAATGATTCCTTATTTTAACATGTCAGTATTAATCACAATTGCGGTCTTTGCTATATGACATTTAAACTTCATCATCATATCTCATACTAAAACTCCAAGATCTTCATCCTGATCAGTTTCTTCTAGCATAATGCAATCATTATTATATAATATGCCTTTGGGTATCTCATCACACCAAACGGCATAACTTTACATTTACTAACATTGAACTGACAGCCATTCTGCAAATGCTGCATGTCGACAACATTACTGATTAACCTGCCTATCTTAGCGTCATCAGCAACCATCTGTATGTCTCCTGTCAAATCCTTCATACTGGCATTAAAATAAAGATTGGCACTAACATAAACATTCTCCCAGTCAAGATATTAAAAGATATTTGATTATCAAGATAGTCTAACATACCTTCCCTTAGTAAACCCATGCTGTTTATTGCAAAGTAGCATTTATCTGTCAATCCATTTCTCTATATGAGCATGTCGACAACATTACTGATTATCCTGCCTATCTTAGCATCATCAGCAACCATCTGTATGTCTCCTGTCAAATCCTTCATACTGGCATTAAAATAAAGATTGGCACTAACATAGTTAGTGCCAATCTTTATTTTAATGTCCTAGTAGCTTTATTTTAGTCCTAGTAGCTTTGCACTTCGCAACCATATGTCTGGGGAAGGAGTGTCCTAGGTTCGATTCCCGTCGACGACGCGGGGAGCTTAAGGATCTTCCTCAGCCATAGCCAAGTTAGCCAGTCTTGGGCGTGGGCAGCAGGGTTTTTCCACCAGTTTATCTGGGGGGTTTTCATCCCGCAAGCAGGCAAACCGGTCCTGTGAACACACACATGGATTACTGTCAGGAATACTGACCCAGCCATAGGCCTGATTCATCAGCTATGCCGGTTCCAAGCCCGGATAAAATTTGTGGGGACTGAGATGGTGCCATACCTCCCCGTAAAGGGGATTCATGGCCATGTATATATTAATAATCATCATACGATAATTATTAATGATTATGAGCTCTTATCCACTTTTCCAAAATCATCACCACCAGTCTGGATATAATAATAGATGTATAGTTAAATACATCGATCTTTGCCATATTAATGAGTCCATTCCTATGGCAAAGACCAATGGACTCGTGGACTCATCTCTGTTCTGGGAATCAAATTATACATTCAGGTCAAAGGCAAAGCCAGTTCAGCTGAACACTCTTTTAGCATCCATGCTGAATATCTTATCAGCTTCTATTGCAGAATTCTTATTTAGTTTATGCAACAGCACTAGTGTCTCCTAACCTATTTTTCTTCATCCTTTGCTAGGTAGCATTGAGCACTATGTTATGTACCCTAGGTTGATAGCATTTAGTAAAATGGGAATTCATTTGTTGAACAGTCTTGATTGTTGCTACTCACATACCATCTGCATTTTTTTACTTGCAGCATAATGATAGAATTCTTTTAGGTTGTTTTTGGTCTGCACCATATAATTTTCATAACTGACGTTTTGCAAATAACATCAGTTATGGAAACTTTTTCAAGCCCCCCCAGTATGTATTCCTTCCACATCATCTCTTTCTTAAGAATATCTTGCTTAATAAGATTGCACATCTATTTCTCTTCTACCCTATTTGTTCTAAAGACTCCTGGGATACTTCCCATTCACTACCAATATACTTTCTATCTTCCAACTGATTCCATAGGACTGAACTTTGTATTCTCCTCAGTTGGACATAATTTCCTGCTCTGTGGTTCAACATGTTTTCTTTCCTAAATGGAGCAGCCATATACTTAACCATTTCTTAGGTAATTGCAGCAAGATCACAGTCACCGACTTATATATATATATGGCTTCCAACCATGAAGGCATCAATAAACCTATTATCACACCACCCACAGTATACATTCATACTGTGGGTGGTGGGTCAAGGATTTTTTTTTCTGTTTTTTTTTTTTTAATTGATTGTTATATATTTTGTATTTTTTATTTATTTCTACCAGGAAACCTGCTCTAGAGACAAAACATGGAACGTTTTCAAGCCGCTTCAGGCCTCCAGTAAGTGGTCTCACACCAGGTTATGAAATACATCTCCCACCTAAATGGTGGAGACTGCTGGATGCAAAACAGTGGTGTCTAACTGAAATCCCCTCTGACATTATAATCAGATATAATACTCTTTTGACCTCCAGTTCCTATTGTCACATGCTACTTTAGGGGTCTTGCAACAGCTCAATAAATTTAGATTCATTATTCTCATGAGATTTCACCATTATCCATACATTTTTCAGATAATTAATGATGATTTGGCAGTGCATGCCATTGTCACCAGCAGCCGATCCACTAGGTCTGCAACAACAACTCATATTTTTGATCTAGTTAGACACCTCACATCAGATAGCTACAAACTTACTGCTATGTGGAAAATTGTCACCAATATTGCAATCATAGCTTTCTACTCCAACTGGACTCGAATCATCTGTTATCATTAGTATCACACCCCTCCTCTCTTATCTTGCTTATCCTTTCTAAAAATACACTACTGTACTATATGCAATGCCAGTTAGAATTTGCCTCTGAGAGCCAGGTCTCCCTAATGCTTACAATCTGAGGCCACAACATTCACCAGTGCAACAAATTTAAACACCTTTGTTATACTCTTGGCATTTGTGTACAGAAGTGGTAAGTTATCTTATCTCTGTACACAAATTCATAAGAAGCATTATATGTGAAAGGAGATCCATTCATATCTAATGCTTCACTTATACAGACACCTGTGAATACTTCAAAAGTTAAAATTGGATGCACATTTCTATCCTTGACAAAGTTCCTTAATTTTGTCACTATTAGGCATAGATTCTGAACTGTTCTTCCCATCATGATCTAGTTTTCTCTGACTTTCTCTATTAGGTCTTAACCAGTTATATTCAAGTGCAGCCATCCCTCAAACTCACTCTACACATCCAAAAACATGCAACTATTCCCTCCACACTGCTTTCTCGTCAAATCATTTGTCATCTTACCTATTTTTCATAATTCCAATTCAGTACTCTCTTTCCTCTCACTTCTTCCAGCAATCCTTTAATCTTTTCTCATACTGCATTGATTGGGAGTTAAATCATTTGGACCTATGAGAACTATCATCTCTTTTATTTTCTGTTTTTCAGTTGCATTTATTAAATTTTTGATTTTTCTTTTGGAAAACTTTAAGTAATAACACAGTTATTAATGTCTTGTTTTTTTATGATTGAATCACCACACCATATAATATAATTCTACTTTACTTACCTGGTTATCATTTCTCAATAATAATTTACTTGCTTCAGTGCTGTGCTGTTTAACTTTCATGTCCTTTCTCTTCTCTAACTTCTTGACTTTTCCTAATTCCATTGTCATATATCTAATTTGTTTTAGTCGAGATTTTGAAAGTTTATTCATTTTCACTATCCTCATTAGCTTCAGTACTAGCATGCTTCAATGGAGCGTCTTCTTCTCAGCTTCACTATTCAGGTTAGTATTCCTTTAGTTACTACTTTTTGATCCTTTTTTTTTCATGAGAAATTAATATTTTTTAGTTTAAAAAAAACAAATTTTAATGACTATTGGTTAGAGTCTATAGGATAATGATATTGTTCTTGGGGATATCTTCGTGTTTCCTATAAATGAAAATGTTAAACTCTCCAGAAGGATTTCATTGAAGCAGGAGACAGAGCATGGACTGTTTTAGTTTTCTGCTTTTATTGTGAATTGACATACTCATAAAATTAATCGAGTTAGAAAACATCCTTAGTATATTCATACTGAAATCTTAGTTTTACAGCTATAGAATTCTGTGAGAAGACCAGCAATAGGAGCAAAACAAAAAGGTGAACCTGGTTTAGGCCTCTTTCTTTCTCTTTCTCTCAAGTAAGTTTTTCAGTAGCATTGCCTTAGCACAGTCATAAGGACAATATGACATTTGCCCTTTGGTTGCTAAATATTGGTTCAATTCTGGTTTGTGATGTTAGGAACTTTATAAAGATTTTTCACCTGAAGATCAATTAGGTCTTACAGAGGTAGATAAATTGTCCCTCCTGCAAAACAAACTTGTCTTGTAAATATAAACAGACATTCTAGAAAATTTGTTTCTATTTTATCACTATCCTATTGCTGTCAACCCTGTGAACTGTTTCTTCGAAATGTATATATCCTACAGTTCAGCATTCTATCTAACTTATATTTATTGTATTTATTTATCATCTCCCTTATGCCAAAACAGTGAATGTGCATTTTTATTACTTTAGAGAAAAACACAGTTAAAGTTTTAAACAAAATTAAAAATTCAGCAGATCAAATTGTGCAAACTTTCTTAACTGTTGTTGATAACAGTGATAACAATAGATTGATATCGTGTTGGCATAACTGAAAGTTCAAATGAATTCATGGTACAAGAAAATAGCAGGTTTCTCAGAAAAAAATATTTTAATTTCTAATATCTACTCATCGGAATTGAAATCAAATAGACCATGAAGACACTCATTAAAAAAAAATTCAAATTTTGGAAAAATCATTTGACTTTCCCAGATTCATCGATGTCTTTATCAGGTAATATTTCAAATAGTTTAAAGAATTCTTCACCTTTCATAGAATGGTAATAGGTTATGATGTTCTCATGGAATAATCTTTATTTTATTTTTTTTATACCTTTGGAATAGGTATCTGTGATGAAGATTGGCTTGATTTTATTTTCATGGTGACATCAGTGAAAGGCTCTTCAAATTCAATTTCATAAAATAAAGAGAGATTTTCTTTTATTCATAATGAAGCTAATGGATTGGAATTTTTGCTATGCTCTTCTGGCCAGTTGGACATGAAAAAAATCATCATATACCATAATACAGACCACAAAAAATTTGGGATCAATCAATTCCATATTTCGATGGTCTTGATACTGCTATGCACATGGATGCAAAAGCAACTTTCTTTTGCTGTATAGTGCATCCTTCTGATATCATTCTCACTTGTTTGATGTCTGGTTTACTCATAACATAATCAACAGATACACATTTATACACTGTTTCAACAGATACATATTTACCATAAGTGTATCTGTTACCACAGATACACTTATGGTAAAAAAACAGTTAAGCAACAGACCCTGAGTTGTATTATTTGATTATACATGACTAGTTTTTCTGAAGTAAAATAATTGACCACAGAGACCTTTCAAAGTATTCAAAACAGCCTGCAGATCAAAATTAAATGCCAGAATGGTTAAATCTCCCAATGCTAATCATTCTCTTTACAAGCCAAGGTTTAAATGCATTCTTCTTTTGCCTACAGTTTTCCTTTTCTGTCATTGAATTAAACACTAATCATTTCCAATATTGGTCTTTTTTTGGTCTAAAAAATCCAAATTATATATTTACTGAAAATTTGCCTGTGTTTAGGAATGGACACTGATGCATTCTTGTCTTTGGCACATTTTTTCTTTTCTTTTCTCATTGTAATATTCAAACTAGAATATAAATACATTTATATTCTATTCTATTATATTTATGTTATATACCTATAGCAGTGCGATTGAACAGAGCGATTGCCTTCCAGGTTTATTTTGTTCAACAATATCTTCATTGCATCTGATTCTGTGTAAACAGACCAAGGAATAATCGGCTAGACCTGATTGACTATACTTCTGGTGGCAGATGTATTTTTGTGTGTGTGTGTGTGTGTGTTCATTCTAGCCAGATGTTAGCAAATCTCCTGGTCTGACCATAATATGATAATTTGCAAGAATAAGGAATCTTGTAAAGACCTGGAATAGAACTTCCTTACTGGCCACTGACATGTTTACACATCGCTAGTCACATAGATACAAAATGCTCATTGAAATTGAAATAACATGTATATGAAGCATAAATTAATTGATATACAGGAATTCTATGCTAATAAGATGCTTTTTGAATTAACATGGTTAATAGATTGAAAAATGGGGTGTTTAAGGGTCAAAGCTGTATAACTGAGAGGAGACCTCCACATAGCTTTTAAAGGAATGCGGAAAACCGACCAGTGCTTCTGACCTAATGTCCAATCCTCACCTTCTTGTGGTGCACCCTGTTGGGTATCTACCTGGATACTGAACGAATGAGGATGGGCTGGCAATTTGGGATTTAGCCGACCAAATTGTATTCTTATTGGTTAAACCAAAATAAAAAATGATGGTACAACATGACAAAATTTCATGCCGGCTGGGGTGTCGCCTGGTTAAACAAGGCCCCCGTTGTTTTTGCCAGGGAACCAGGGCAAACAGCGAAAAGTCAGCTACTGGAACAAATCTGAAAACAAATCCCTACTCAACATCAACAGAGTTAAAGATCGGTACTATCAACGTAAGAAGCCTGAATGGTAAAGAAATGGAGCTAGCTGAGGAATTAGATAAGTACCAGATCGACATAATAGGGGTGACTGAAACAAAAAAAAAGACCAAAACTGGTGAGATCTTTCTGAGCAATAAATACAAAATGTTATATTCAGGCTATGACAATCAAGGAAAAGAAGGAGTAGCCATAGTATTCAACACAAAATACGAGGCTAATCTTCTTGAATGGCAGTCAGTCTCAAGTAGAGTAATGTGGACAAATATGAGAATGAGGAACTGGACAATGAGACTTATTTGTGCCTATGGTCCCACAGAAGGTTCTACTAAGGTAGAAATGGAGGAATTTTTTGATGCTTTAGAAAAAGCAACTGACACAATGAAAAATTGGTCCTTGTTGGAGATCTAAATAGCAGAGTAGGAAATGATTGTGAGACAGAAAAATATTTTGGAAAAATTTGGAAAAGAGCAAAGCTAATAATAATGGCAAATATCTGTTGGATTTCTGCTCAGGACATGGACTGGTTATTACTAACACCATGTTCCAACATAAAAATGTGCACAAATTCACATGGAGAGAAGAGGCTAGGAATAAGAAAAGTCTCATTGACTATGTTATTGTTGATAGTGATGTTTTCTCCCTGGTGGTGCAGGACACCAGAGTGTACAGAGGATTTGAAATTGGAAGTGATCACTATTTAGTCTTGAGCAGACAATTGAATTTCATATTGAAAAGAATAACATCCCGTATTAGGGGAGGGCAGAGTGATGGACCTATGTAGTATTTTATCTATTTTGTAGGGATTGTAGCCGTTGGCTAAGAACGTATGGCGCAGGTATTGGAGTTCAGTGGTCAGAGCTGTATCATTAGAACAAATGGCTCTGGCTCTGTGTGTAAGTGTTTTTAAAATGCCGGATTGTTGGACTGGATGATGATGTGATTGTTTATGTAGGTATCTTCCTGTGTGTGTAGGCTTTCTGTAAATAGAAAAAGAGTGATCCATCTGAAAGGTGGGTGACTAATGTGTCAAGAAATGGTAAACAGTTATTTGATTCTTTTTCTACTGTGAAGTGAATTTTAAGGTGTTGGCTGTTTAGGTAGGTGACAAAAGCATCCAAAGTGTCTTGTCCATGGGGGCAGATGGCAAACACATCATCTACATAGCATAACCACACTTGTGGCTTGTATGTAGCTATGGTAAGTACTTTGTTTTCAAAGTGTTCCATGTAAAAATTTGCTAACGGGGGAGAGAGGAAGGGAACCCATAGCAGTACCATTAATCTGTTTGTAGAATTTTCCTCCCCATGTAAAGTAACCTGCATTCATGGTAACTTTAAATAATTCAAAAATATCAGGAGGAAATTTAGACTTGATTAAATCAAGAGTGTCTATAAGTGGTACATTGGTAAATAAGGAGGTGACATCGAAACTAACCATTATGTCTGAATCTTTTAGGAATAGATTTTTAACCAGTGTTTTGAAATGGATTGAATTTTTTACAAAAGTAGAGGAGTTGCCAGTAAGGGAGACAAGCGACTTGGCTAAATGCCAGGCCAGTTTATATTTATATGTGGGACTAACGTGCGACTAGATATAGCAAGTATTATAAACAAGACTAAGCCTCCAAAAAGCAAATAACTGCCCTAAAAAAGTTATATAATAAAATTATTATTATTACAAAAGCCGATAAAGGAAATGCAACAGTTATCATGAATAAAGAAGAGTATAACAGAAAAATGCATGATCTCATATGTGACAGTTCCACATATCAAATTATACATTGAGACCCTACGATGTCTCAAAAGAAAAAAGTCCGAAAATTATTGAAAAAAGTGACATCATTGCCCAAAGAGATAATTAGGAAAATTTTCTTGCATCTGCAGTATAATGATTGTTGGGGAGGTTGTGTTGTTAACTGCAGGGAGCGAGTTACCATCGCCTCGACGTGAACATGTTTAAACATTTTTCCTGTGCGAAGTATTGTTATTACAGGCAACTCCAAGGAGTCCTAAGACTCATTGGGAGGCCCTAAACATGTCAAGGACAATTCAGCATTCACACAGTATCTATCGTAATTTGCTTTGAACTTATTTAGTCATGGCACCCACAACATACCGGCAGCTTATTCCACTCATTTACCACTCCAAGTAATAAACCTAGTTCTAACATCCTTGCTAACTACACTCTTGCTCAGTTTCCATGGATGGCCCTCCAGTTATCCCACCACCAGATCTGCTCTGCAAATTAATCTTGTAAAAAACTTCAGTAATTTGAATGTCTCAATCATATCACCCTTTTTCTGCTTATCAACCGATTTCTGTAGCTTAGATTTTCAACCTGTTCTCATAAGGTTCATTCCATAGACCAGCTTTCATCTTGGGCACTTGCCTCTGGATCCTCTCTACCTCTTCCCCATCAAGAAAAAATCCTGGAGCCCAGATCTTGTAATAGTCAAGACGGGGTCTTATCAAGGCAGTGATTGTCTCTGCTCGTCAAAGTATTCTTCAGTAACCAAATGATCTGATGAGCTGATTTAGTCACTTTTGCTATGTGCTGCCTAAACTTCAACTTCCTATCCACCAAATCTCTGGCTTCGTCAATCTCCTGAAGTACAGTTTCACCAACATGGTATACTTTTCACCCCAAAATGCACAACCTTATACTTTGCCACATTAAACTCGCATCCATTCTCCTTAGCCCAATCTATCCACATCATCCTGCAAAATTTAATATCATGTGCATTCACTATTGCTCTACCCAACTTTGCATCATCAGCAAATAAATGAACAGTTCCTCTCAGATCCTTTTCTATATCGTTAATGAACAAATTAAATAGCAGCGATTCAAGAACAGAACGCTGCAGCACACCACTAGTAACAGACCTTTTGGAATCTACTCCTGAATAAACTGATATCTGTCTATCAACCGTGCTCCTATCCCTCTCTCCAACCCTATATTTATCCCCATGTGCTGCAGTTTACTGATTATAATTCCATGTGGTATCACTGTAAACCCATTACCCTTATCCAGCTCAGCCATCACTATACTATAAAATGTGAGCAAGTTACTAAGGCATGATCTACCCTTCACAAAACATGCTCCCCCCCATTTTCATCTATCTATTCCTGTATATTTTGCTTTCGACTACTTTCTCCCAAACCTTGACTTCTGATATGCTGATTAGTCAGTAATTTGTAACAGCGGTCTTGGAGCAATGGAACTATTTACCCCTTTTTCCATCCTGAGACTTAAACAATATGGTCAAGGGCACTGACAATTCCTTTGCTGGTATACCACCCAATCCCACAGATGTATTCACATTAAGGTTTTGAAATATACTATTCACCTCAATTCCTGTATAAGCTATTGGTTCCTTCATTCCTGCAATATCACCATCTGGATGATATACTCTTGCAAAGTGCTCACTCAGTAATTCCCCTATTTCTACTGATTCAGTTACCTCCCTACCATCGGCATTCCTTAAAATCATTCTGCCGTATACATTTTTTTTATTTGCAGCATATCGGAGGAACCGTTTGGGATTCTCTTTAGCTTACGTTTTTGGACTCCCTGGAGGTGTCATGTAATAATAATAATTTCCTTTCATAATTAATCTGCTTTTGCTTATCTTACCACAGTAGTTATCCTTCTGGCTGTTCGTGTGACTGCAGGTCACCTTTCTCCTTAAATTCCCTCCACAATTGTTTCTTTTTTTTGCAGCTCAAGCTTAATTGTGTTATTCATCCATTTAACTCCCACTTGATTTACTTTCCAGACTCAAGCTATGCAGTCAGCCATTACCTCCATCAAACACTCCTTAACACATTCATTGCCAATCGCGCGATGAGAGTTCTCACCAAACGGCCGCTCACGCGTTATCGCGTGGGCGTCGCTAACTAAATAAAAAAATTCAGCCACCGCACGAATTCCAATTTTCAGCTTGGTAATGAACGATATCACGCGATGCGAGTTCTCCCCAGACGGTCGATCACGCGTTATCGCGTGGATGTCGCTAACTAAATAAAAAAAAATAGTCATCGCACGAAATTACAATTTTCAGCTTGGCAATGAAAGTGGTAACCACTTCCCATGCACTATCCAGTCCTTGCAGTTTTATATGCCGTGGCACTAAACCAAGCAATCTCCTAAGCTTCTCACACTTACCAGCCCCGAATTTCCACATATATCTGTCTTAATTGAAATTCCACACATTTAGCCACATCCCAGCTCAAGCAAGACTTTATGTATATGTAAAACTTTTTAATGTCTTTTTTCGTAAAGTAAAATCAGGGGTGCAAGTTATATTCGAGTAAATACAGTAAGCGTTCCGCCGACAAGTCGACATCCTTCTGCTGTTTACCCTGCTCATCTGACGTCTATGGCGAGTTACAATGCATAAATATATTTCTCACTACCTTTTTTTTTTTTTTCTTTTTTCAAACTATCATTAAAATCAATTTAATAATCAATTTTACACTGAATAATATAAATAGCCCATACCAGATGTTTTTTTCCTGCCAGAAACTCGGGTATAAAATTATATATATATATATATATATATATATATAAATTAAGTTAGATTAATTTTCCCCTATTAACAACCCCAGCAGTTCAGCAACTCGATTTGTAAATTTTTAGCATGCGCACATAAAAAAAGGTTCGCCACCATTGTTCTAGCACATTCCATTTTCTTGATACAAACTTCTGTTATTGCAGTAATTTGAACACATTGCAGAATGTCTTAAGCTTTTACTTAATGTTCTTTCTGTGTTCCCTACGGCCATAGATAATAAATATAGTTTTTTCCATAGGATATTTCAGAGCTTAACGTAAATCTATAGCAATAATTGCATTTATTCTTAATGTCTCACGCCAGAGGTTGCTAAATCTAAAGCGTATTAGTAGTGCGTCTGTGCGTGGAAAGTAAAATGAGAAGAAAATGTCTTTATTTTGTTTGAAAATTATAGATAGCAGTGAGTTTTGCGATGAATTAAAATTAATCGGCCCAGTTGAAATTGTTTTGGAATTGGAAAAGCAACTACCGTTATGTCTGAACTGCAGCCGTCCTATCAGAGCATTAATTCAGTTTCAAAGAAACCAGTTATGGTTGATAAAGTAAACTCAAGTATGGTTTAGTTTTGGCATTCAAAATTCCCTAGAACTTTACCAGTTATCTTTGAAATATCCAGCTCTTACCATCTTTATAGCTTTCATTCTCAACTTCCAAGGATGTCCTCTCATCCATTTCCCACCTACACAAAATAAATTACATCTACCAATGTTCTGTATGATTTCACCCTTTGTGCTCCTATTTTTTATTGGCCACAGTTCACAAATTCTCAATCTGTATTCCACAAACCTGAATTTTTTTTCACACGGTTTTGCATTCTTTCTATGCCTGCACACAATAGTCCAACTGAGGTCTTGTCGAGGCCTTGTAAAGAGGCAAAACAACGTAAATATAAGAATTACTGGGTACTTGATGGGAAATCAACATGTGTACGAAAACCCGAGTTTCCTGTTGGAAAAAAAAGAATCGCTAACCTCCGTATGAGATCAGCTGACTCACCTTTACTCGAGAGACCAGATAAAGGTTCGTATTTATAGCATAGGTGGCCAACAGCAGGGCCGCAATGTGATTTTGTGCGTCCCACAGCAGGATAAAAACCATTAAATTATATATATTTATTTATTTATTATCAATTTAGCTATTAGTTTCGACTGCAGATTTTCTGATTGATATACTAGTTATATTCATTATTTCTGATTACAGAAACAATTTACATTCTTAACATGGGATCAAAATTGCTTTAAAAAGATTACTTAATTTATAAAATCTACTGCTTCTCTGTGCGAGTTGTTGTAGTGGTAGATTTCTATGCACTCCAGAGTAACGCATCATTGAAAGTCACTTGCTCTGCTCTGGTTATAGTGATCAGTTTCAGAGACTCAGTTAACAGTGTTATTGTTGCAGTTTGTGTCCCCTGGTCAGTTACCACTTCTGTGTACTATGAGTAAGAAACGTAAGATCTGTGAAAAAAACCGGTCATTTCAGGAGAAATGGGAAAATGAATACATACATCTTCAAGGCCCACCTTTCCTAATTGGATTGTGGGGGCAACAGCTGCAATAAGAACTTCCAATGGTAACTATCCTCTGCCACCTAACTCAGGTGTTCTGGTGGGATTCACAAACGTGTCCACCCAAGGTTTTGAATATAACCTATCCAGCGAGTCCTTGGAAAATGAATTTGTTTATAAATAATAACGACAACAAACGACAGTGCCTTGTGTGTTTGCAAGTATTGTCTGTGCACAAGGAATATAACCTCAAACGCCGCTACATACAGCACCATGCGCTAAATACCAAGAATACGTTGAACAAGTACATACTAAAATTGTAATTTGAAGAGAAAGGTTAGTACTCAGAAATCTATTTTTACTAAACCGACATCAATACAAAAACGTTCACTCTTGGCAAAGTTTGTTGTAAGTGCAGTGATAGCAAATGCAAAAAAAAAAAATCATCTGATGATGAATTTGTAAAAACTGTTCTGTGAAAATGGCACGTGCATTTGGGGAAGATAAAATTGCCAGTGAGTTTGAAAGCGTTCCCACTATCAAAACAAACTAACAAAAAGAGTCGAGGAAGTAGGTTCTCACATGTTAAATTAAGTGTTATTACAGATTCAGCTTACTTTTCATTGGCTCTGGATGAATCAACTGACATAAAAAACCGGTCATTTCAGGAGAAATGGGAAAATGAATACATACATCTTTCATTCGAACTGTGTCCAAAGACTTATTAATTAAGAGCTACTAGCATTAGTCATTGCATAACACAGCCAAAGGTGAAGACAATTATGAAGGTTGTAAATGGTACTGGTGACATCAATAATCTCACAGCTATTGGGACAGATGGCGCGAAATCAATGCGTGGTACTCAAAAGGGCTTAGTTGGTTTACTAAGGAAGGCTGGAATCAATTGCCCTGCATTATACATAAGGAGGTTCTGTGTGGTAAAATTCTCGGGAGAGAGGATGTTAAGAAAACTTTCATGAAGTGTGTGAATCTTATAAAGGACGGAAATCGGGCTTTGACACACCGCAAGTTTCTTTCTTTTCTAACAGAAATGGAGGCAGAATATGACGATTTAGTGTTATACACAGAAGTATAACACTAAAGAAGAAGGAACTGTTTGAAACGTTTTTTTTTTTTTTGGTTTGAGAAAGGAAAAAGTTTTTAGAGGAACACGAGAAGACAAAGAACCAGTGGCGACCGGTGAAAATTTTAAGTGGGGATGCTGCATATACAAAAAAAAAAGTTTTTTTTTCCTAATCAGTAACGAATTTATTAATAACTAAATTTACATATTAAAAATTGCTTTATTAAAAACATTTCATCCTCACCAGTCTAAATAAACACCAATAATAAAAGTTTCGTATCAATAGCAATGACAAGTGCAAACGAATATCGGCGTTTTTCGCATGCATTTGTGTAACGATAATTGAAAAAACAATTATTTTCATATTTTCAACAGTGACACTCGTCATAATTCAGCCTTGTATCTATAATAAATAAATATGTTCTTTTAGCAAAATAAAATAAGATTTACAAAAAAAAGTTCACATGAACAGCGCCAATAATAAACATTTCATATCTCTCAGAAATAATGAGCGCAGGCATGAGATACACTGCCCAAGCTGCAGTGTATCTAATGAAGTAACATGCAACGACAGCAAACGAATATCAGCGTTAGATCGCAGTGCATTTGTTTCCTGTAACGATAATTGAAAAAATCTTTTCATATTTTCGCAAAGTGACACTCGTCATAATTCAGCCTTGTATCTATAATAAATGTTATTTTAACAAAATAAAATAAGATTTACAAAAAAATAGCTCACCACCCACCCGCACCAATGTTTCATATATCACAGAAATAAGGGCATATGGATACTAAAAATTCACTGCCGTTTGTGCAGTTACAGTTGGGAATGACGTAACGTGCAATGACAAGAGCAAACGAATATCGGCATTAGATCGCAGTGCATTTGTTTCGTAATCTAAAGCGTTAATCGAACAATTCCAATTATCTGTTCAATCAATGTCAAAACATAAGCTGTAACCTTTAACATCTTGTACTGCATTTATATAATGCAAGCATTGTTATTTATAAACACAAACAAAATTTAATTTCATTTTTTCCTTGGGGGTGTAGCAGTGCTTATGTATAGGCCGCCACTGCAAAGAACTAATCACAAAACTATGTGATTCACATTTTAACAGCTTACTCACCTAATAGATATCACACACCATATGAACTCAATGTGAAGTAACAGGGACATAACCAAATAATCTCATTTAGTTGGACATTTAAATGGGTTCATAAGTCTTCATAAGTTTTTAAATTTACCTCAGAGGAAATTTGGTACATTTCCCTTCCTGCAGGGAGTTGGAGAGCCATGACATTGATTTCAAGTTTTCTGAAGAGTTTATTTTTATTTAAGTTCTGTCTAAAAGTGTGCGGCCCATGACGCTACAACTCCTCATATGTTGGCCCTCGTATAGAATGAAGTTGGCGACGCCTGATCTATAGTGACTGAGCTACGTTGGCTCGCCAGAGGATATTATCCAAGGAGTCCAAAGACTCATCGAGGGAGAGTGTGGGCAACAGCATTGAACATTTAACCCCTTCCAACTCCTAACTGCGCTCAAACTTGCTTAACTTTTAGAGACTATACCAATCGACCAACCTTTGCTGGCAAAGTGTCCATTTATAATAATTGCAGGTGACTATATCACGTGATACGTTTTCTCGCCGAATATGCCAATCGGGAGGGGGGGGGGGATATTACTAATGCAATGCTAACTCTACCTTCTGCTCACAGCTGAACCGTAGCTGGCAGTGCCAGGAATAATCAATTTATGTTGAAGGCGAGAAAATAAGGGATGTTTGATTTCACCAATATGCGAAATCACGTGCTTTATACGTACAATTTTCCAACTGTTATACAAGCAAAATAGTTGCCACTTTAAAAACTAGAATGTTCATAAAAGAAAAGCTAATTTTCCGCTGTGTAATAATAAACATCGATTCCACAAATTGATTACCCTATTATCAGAATGTATTCGTCTTATTCTGCTATGTGCAGAAGTGTCGAATTATTCGTTATCTGCTACTTCGGTCTAACTATATTTTTCATCCGGGACGAAATTAATATATTTCGTAACTTCGCCAAAATTTTCTAATAAAAGTGAGCCCGTTGTAACTAAAACTGAACTGTGCCGACAATTTACCAAATACCGAACTTTATCAAATTACAATACAATATATAATTTCGACATTGCTAACCACTCGGTCAGCATATCCGCTTCCCAGCCAACAGGTGGTGGGTTCGAATCCCACGTAGGCATGGATGTTTGTTATGTCCTGTTACTGCTCCCATGGTGACCACATGTCCTACAATGGGGCACCATGGGAGCAGTAGACCCAAAACCTCCCACAATGGGAGAGGCCTTCACCCGGTAGAAAAAATAGGCTTTTTTTTTTTCAATTATTTTATATAATTTCGACACGTCTCTTTGTAGCCCTGAATATAGGTGAAATGAAAATTTGAATGATGGGGCAAATTTTTGTAAAAGTTCCAAACTCAAATGGCAGTAAAAAAAAAAACCTCATAACACATGTAGGGACGTTACACTGTAAATAATGTTATTATTTAATGAGAAACATGTGGAAGTAATGTTTGCATCTACAGCACCATGCCCTCGGAATAAAGCCGTTTTCAATTCAATCTAGTGCTGGCTAGAAATATCGCTTCTCGAGTTATTTGATTTCTCACACGGGCAAGCGGTATTCTTCCTGGAAACTCGGAGTTTTCATCTCGTATACTCAAAAAAATCGATCATAGAACCAACACTATCTCAGATAATATACTGTATTAGGGACCAAGAGATGGCGGTACTTGCCTGCTTCTTCCCATCATATGCTGTTTATAATGAGTGATAATCTTTTGCAGGCTACCGGTGGAGACCTCGAGTAGTTTCCAAAAGTTAGATATGGCTAAAACGACTTCGCCTGCTCCCAGTACGGATAAAAGGCCTTAGTGGATTTAATTAGGAAAGTAAGAATTTCATGCGAGGAAACTTCCATATTGTTGCCTGTGAACCATCTGGACTGACTATTATTAATGCGTCTATACTGCTAAGTGATGACGTGAAAGGATAAAACTAACATGTCATTGCTGATAATCACTCGTAAACTTTATGGACATGAGGTACAATTGCTAGGAACTACAAAAAAAAAAAATATATATATATATATATATATAGTTAAATTTTATATATCCATATTGTCGCTTTGTGGTTCGTAGTATTTTTGAATAACTGATTTCTCTCATTCATTCCTTCTTACTTTCCTCTTGATTTATTTTGGAGTTCAGTGACGAATGAATTAAGTAATGACTCCAATGGAATTATTGTGCAAAGAGTCGGATTCACTGGTGCCTTGATTACAAAACAATTTCACTCTCTCTCCCCAAAAAGCACTTCATACAATAATAATAATCTGCAAACATGCTTTTTTTATTATTTTTTTAGCAACTAACAGCTTTGTTTTCTATTCACACGATGATTTCATTTATTCCATGTATCTGACTGTCATATTTTATTTAACTTGGATTTCAATAATAGTAAATTAAAGATTGACGTGAAACCATAAAATCGAACAGTTAACAGGACAGATAAATGCCATTATTTCAGTATAACACATAAGTTGTTAAATAAAGGTGTTGCATACGAAGTTTAGTCAGCGATCTACCTCGGCAACAAGTGTACCACATGGTCTTGACACCGGAGTATTCTCCAGAGCAAGTTGTCACTTGATATGTTGTATATAATTTGGGATTGGAGTATGTGATATGTAGCTTATTAAAAAGCATATATTAAAATATACGTTAATTCATCATTAAAAAATCATGTACAGGAAGTTCCTGATTTACGTTTCTCCCTCAATATACTGATAATTTTGAAGGATTTCAAAAACCAGGTGAGCAGAGGTTGTACAAAATGAAACATAAGCGGTTGTTAATATTGGTAACCAATTACAGCTTGGGGTTTCTACAACCGAGACCTTCAAATTATTATTACAAACATCTGGATTAAATTAAACACTCATCAAGGGAAGCAATAGTAAATTTCAATCTAACAGAGATAATGTCCCATATTAAATTAAATGACTGCACTCACCTCATTCAGCAATGCATGCAAAAAAATTAACCCTTCCCTTCTTCAATCCTTTGAAAAATATCCTGGTATTTATCTGGTAAGCTCTTAATAATTTATATACATCTCAGTGATGTCACCTCTTCTCCTATTTATCAAACTCTGCAAATTGCATCCACTCAACCTGTTATAGTCAGCATTCCACAAACATCATAATGCTTTTGTTATCTGCCTCTGAACTTTTTCAAGTGCTTGCTTCTTTCCTAGAAATCCAGGCAAGCAACCACATGGTAAGTAGTCCAAATCAAAGCCTTGTATACAGTGACATAACTACATTACATTTCCAAGTTACAAAGTGTAAATTGGTATCTCCACTTGTCTGCCTACATAGCCAATCCATTCAAATTGCTCTGAAGAACCATTACATCAGTGTCATTCATTCCTAATATTTCAAACAGCTGAGTAACTGCATGCAGACCACTCAAAATATCATTAACAGATTAAACAACAATGGTCCCTAGACCTGTGGGACTCCACTAGTAACTCTCTTCCTCAGAGAGACAACTCCTATACACAACCTTTTGATATCTATTAGTCAGTTTCTTATCCATCAACCGACTATCCAAGCCCATGTGCCGTAACTTTACCCCCAATTTACTGTGGTAGTCTGTCAAATGCCTTTGCAAAACTAGGAATATTACTACATATTAATCACTCCTATTCACCTGTGGTCATCACCTTATTATAAAATGTAGGTAAATTATTAAATTAAGACCTACCTTTAACAAGCTCATGTTGATCTTTATACAGAATCTTTTTGCATCTTTATGCAAATAACAATCTTGCCCTTTTTCCACTCATTAGGAATCGTTCCAGATCAACCTACGACTCTCATTACCCAACAAAGTCAATGGAAATGCCAATTCATTGGCACATTCTTTCAGAACATGCGAAATCCCATCCCGTCTAATTGCCTTATTCACATCAACACAATGTGAACAAGTGTTGAGATCTTGATTCCTCAACTTCCTCTTTCCTTACAGCAATATCATTACCTTCAGTATGAAAAACTTTAATGAAATGATCATTAAATAGTTCCACTGTAACTTATTATACGGGCACCTCCATGGAGTCTGAAGACTCATCGCAGGAGACCCAATCTATCATACCTCTCCTTGAACCCATTAACAGACAAAGCACTCACAACTGACTGGCAACCCATTCCACTCATTCACCACTCTCTATACCAAAAATCTAGTCCTCCTCCCTAATGACCACACTCTTATTCAACTTCCAGGGATGACCCCTTGCTCTGGTCCCTCTAGCCAAGTGCTGAAAAGTTTCCCCTGCATCTATCCTATAAAATCCTTTTAAGCAACTTAAATGTTTCTATAATATCCCCTCTTTTCCCCCTATCAACCAACTTCTGCAATCCACACACCTTCACTATCCTCATATGGAACGTTCACACACGGCCACTTGCCCCTGAATCCTCTCCACCGCCTCCTCATCCCCAAGAAACCCAGGAGACCAGACTTGGTTGTATCAAGGCCTTATAAAGAGGCAATTATATCTCTAATTATATTACTAAGGTATAAAAATACCTAGTAATATACCCTCTAAACTTTAACTCCCTTTTTACTACCACCCCTAAATCTCTAGCTTCATCTGTTTCCTTACAGTGCCATTAATGTGAAACATGGCTTGTAATTTATTTATCCCAAAATGCATAACTATACATTTCTCAACATTAAACTGACATCCATTATTCTTTATTCGTTGCTTTATTCGTCTATCCATTATTCGTTGCTTTCCATTATTTCAATTTCATGCCTATTGTTCTTGATTTGGAAGCGTTATTTTATTTTCATGTATATGATAATTGTATTGAGAAAACTTTGAATCAGTAAACTTCATTATTAATATTTTTCTAATTGTATCTCTTGCTTTCCCTTTATCAGCATGAGATAGTTTGTCATAGTCCATAAACTCTTCTGAGCCTGAGTCTTCATTTGATGATCCACAACCTTCTCCATCTTTAAATTTTTTATTATTTCTCCTTTTAGATTTAGTTCGTTTTCTTAATACATCTTTTAATTTTTTTTTGTTTATCCTCAATTTTTTATTTTTATTAATTCATCTTTTCTTTTTAATGATTCTGTCTGCATATTAAGTTCTTTCAGTTACCTTACTTGCTTTTCTGTTTCTTCTCTGGTTTCTCCTTGTATAATAGTTTCATTTTGCATTTAGTTCTTGCACCTGTTTAGTTATGTTATACCAGGTTCATTATTGGTAATTGCAACTAATGTTGTTACCTCCATATTTCACTGGGAAAGTAGCGATTGCAGTTTTTGAGGCTAATTTCTAGCTGATTTGGTTGTGCACTTTGTGATTTTACCAAGTATAATTTGTTTGAAAGTGCCATCTTTACTAGACTGAATTGGAAGATCTGGGAACTCTTCTTTAGGCTTCTCTGATATAGATACACTGTTCTTCTAATTGGCTCTACTGTGCTCCCACTTTTCAGCGAAAGTTCTAAAAGGACAGGTGTTAATGTGATGTTCAGAACTTTCACATTTCTGACATGGTTCAAGACACTGATTAGCGATATGTCCAATCTCCATATAGTTGAAACACTTAGCTTTGGGGCAGTTGACATCTGAGTGATTGTATGAACCACAATTCTGCCTCTGTACTCCAGGATAGTTCACCATAACTCGAGTTGTACTGATGTTGACAAAATTTGGCATGGTTGTTTTCATATCCATTGTGAAGGTGATCTCACCAGAAAAACAGTTTGGATTACACCTGATATACTCTTTTGTATGCTACTGATTTTACCCAAATTTCGAGAATGTCTGGATAGGAATTTTATTACTGTTCTCTATATATTCCATTGAAACTCTCTGGATTTTTACTGTTTTCCCTTCCCATCATTAGGAATTACTGTGCAACCTTTGAATGTAAAACACTGTAATAGTATCATTATTTTAGGAGGTGAAAAACTAAAACCTTTGCTTTTGATTGTAAGAGTTCAATTGAAAATTGAGGAAAAAACTTTCAATCATAAGACTGAAAATGAAATAATTCTGAGATATAGGAACAATTCTACACCACCAACAAATGCTATATTTGAGATTATAAAATAGCAGCCATAATGCAGATAACTGCATTTCTCCCCAAAAAGCACTGAGCCAGTGCTAGTTGAGGAGAAATCACCACTAGCTACAGTAAAATAAAATCAAAGAAAACCAAAGTACTTATCTTGCTGAAACCTGATATGTCATAAGTGGGAGCCAAACCCAGAAGAGATACCAAAGTTGAAGTAATGCAGAAGTCATATTTTCCATATACAAGTAGTCAAAAGGTGTCACATCTTGTTACTCAAATACTCTAGATTACAGCTAGTTGTTTGAAGTTTTTTTCCCTTGGTTATACTATAAGTTAAAGATACCAAGAAATTATATTCTTGGTTTGATCCTTTAACCACCCAACTGGCCAAGACGTATATATATGTCCAGGTTACCATGGATGCGAAGGGCATATTAAAATTGTAATACCATTGATATTACACTGAAATATACGATGGATACAAAGTGTAGAGAGTGGTGTATTTTATCCACATTGACGGTGATGTGGTTAACCTTCGTATCTGCTCTAAGTCTTGCTCCCACTGATGAGATCACAATAAAGGTTGAAACTGGTCTGGGTAGTGGCCAGATTGAAAACCATAATGCATAGCATTTATATGTCTGTAAGTATATGTGCCTTGCATTATGGGATACTAAGGCGGCAATTGATGTGAAGTCATCAGCCTCTATATACAAGTAGCCCAGTCGTGAAGTTACTTTACATGCAAAATTTGTTTGCTTACACTTGGATAAAGGATGAAACCAAGAATATAATTTCATGGCATCTTTAACACTTATCCTTGTTCCTCATAGTAACAAAACATCACTTGACTACAAGCTTATACATATCCATGTGTCTTCTACTGTTTGTTTTGTTCAAACCAGCAACCTGCAATTTGTCTCTACCTTGATATCTCTCTCTCTCTCTCTCTCACACACACACACCACTTTGTCACCTTTTTGATTATTCTCACTTAAGATTAATTCACTCTGTAAATTGCATCTTCTCATTATACTCACAATTAACTCACCTTAAGGTTGCTTCCCCTCCCCCACACAAATATCCATCCTAGTTTTCATGATTATATTAAACATATATTCCTCTTGTTGAGAATGGATGTGCAAAACCCTAAGTGAGTCCATTTCCATATTTAAATACATAATACTTTTGTTGTTGGGTCACTGGAAATGTGGAATATGAAGACAGATCGAGGGAATGCAATTTGCAGAAACTTATGAATAGAAGAAGAGAAATGGCTGATACAAATAAGTCGGTGAGAGTTTGTTACCAGATTTATGTGGAAGAGATTTTTGATACAGTACTGTAGAACGAGGCCATCTCTGAAAGTTGTATAAGGAAAGTGTGGTGAGTGACGAAAGTTGTATAAGGAAAGTGTGTTGAGTGAAGAAACTGTTTGCTGATCTTTTGTGTGAGTGTAGACCTCGTGCAATGAATCTTTCGACTCCATGAAGATCTAATGTTAACAATATACGTAAACTGGACTTATTTCTTCTACAGAACTCCATGCAATGAATCATCTACTTTCAGAGAAAGTGAATCTAACCCATTAAAAGTTGTAAATCTACAGTACATTGATATTGTGTGTATGGGCTATGGGTAAGATAATCAGAAAACCTAGTTTCAGAGAAGAAACATACTTTTGCAATCCCTTCAAGACAACAAGCAGCAGTGGAAACTTACATCCAGTAACAAGGTGTAGCTATCACCCACACAAGATATATATTAGTAGTAATTCTTCATGCTGTGAACAGGAGAGCAGACTTGCTATTTAACAAACCCTCTCTCTCGTTGCCTCACTTCAACCACTGTCTCATCATATGGCCATTTTCAACTTTATCTCTTCTACAGATATCTCCATAGGTTCCACTGAACTGACATGACTCATCTGCCGTGCACTTGTTAAAACATGAATAGTGGCTAACCGACTTCTTCATAAAAATATCACTAGATTTCTTTTACCTTAACTCATTATATTATAAACTGTTTTAACGCACTCTCTGATCATGAAAAAATGCAGCTCTGCTACACAAGTGAAAGACATTAATATTTTAAAACTTTTCTTTGATTTTTTTGCTATTAAATTTTAATTCACATGAAATATTATTATTATTATTACCCCAAGACCCCATGGAGTCAAAGACTCATCTAGGAGGTCCTTTTATCACACACACAGCTCAACATACCACACCTTAAACACACTCAAATTCTCTGCATGCCAAAAAACCTGCTTCTCACACCCTCTTTATACAGTTTCCAAGGATGATGACCTCTGGTTCTCTCCTGATCTCCCACTGTTTTCTGTAGAACCTCTAAAACAATGATCCAATAACAACCCCTTACTAACTTGGAGGTCTCTATCATATCTCCCCCTCTTCCTCCTATCCATTAGACTCTGTAAATTGCATCTTCTCAATCTTTCCTCATACTCAACATTCCAGAGGTCAGAAACTACCTTAGTCAGTCGCCTCTGGACCCTTTCCAACATCTTTTCATCCTTTTGAAAACCAGGTGGCCAAATCTGTGCACAGAAGTCTATGTGTGGCCTAATCAAAGCCTTATACAATGTAACAAGAATCTCCCTACTTCTACAAGTTAGTGTCCTCTGCATCATTCTCAGAAGTCTTTGTGTTGTTTTCACAATTTTGGCAATGTGTCCCCTAAATTTCTGATCCTTATCCACTATCACCCAAGATTTATTATTTCCTTCAACTCCAACAATATATCACCACCAAGCATAAATTCTACATCCCATCATTTTTTTCCAAATTTTAAGACCTTACATTATGCAACATGGAACTCGCATCCTCATTCCCATACCCAATCACTCAATTTATTCAAGTCTTCTTGTAAGGCCACAACATCTTCTCTACTCTTCATAGTTCTTCTCAACTTTGCATCATTTGCAAACAACTGAATATCTCTATCCAAATCTTTGCCAATATCATTAACATACAATTTAAACAGTAATGGCCCTAAAACAGCTCCCTGAGGTACACCACTAATGACTTTCCCTTTCTGGGATATTGCTCCCCCATACACAACTTGCTGATACCTATCAGATAGCCAGTCTTCAATCCAATGCACTAATCTAATATCTCACCCCATCCACTCTAGTTTGACTATCAACTTATCATGCAGTAATCTATCAAAAGCCTTTGCAAAATCTAAGTATATTACTGTGTATCCCTCTCCTCTGTCCAAGGAAGCCATCATCTTATTGTAATAAGTAAGTAGATTACTAAAACATGACCTCCCTTTAACTAATCCATGCTGTCCATCAAAGATAATAGCATTGTTGTCAACCCACTTCTGGATCCTAGTTCTTAAAAGCTTCTCCAACAATTTAACTACAACACCTGGCACACAGATAGGCCTATAATTTGATGCTTGACACCTTTAATAACTGAATCACCTGGCACATTCCTTCAGAATATGATATTATCAGGTCCTACAGCATTATTAACATCAAGTTTGCTTAACTCCCCATACACCTCTTGCTCACTTATGGTCAGTCTCTCCTCCTCCATCATCAACTGCTCTCAATCTCTCCATGAAGTCACATTCACAAGAATGAAAGACCTTTATGAACTGCTTATTAAGTATCTCCACTATATTTTCCAAAACAGCCCTTATAACCATTTTCTCCTATCAATGCCATCCTTTCATAATCATTCATTTTTTTTTTGCTGGCTACATATCAAAAGAATTCCCAGGATTCTTTTTGGCTTTATTAGTTAACTGCTGCTCATACCTCACTTTTGCTACCCTTACCAAGTCACACCCTTGCCTGGTCTTTGTAATCCTCATGGAATTAGTTATTACCACTTCTCTTATGCTGCCTCCATAATGTGCTTTTTCTCTATTTCACATGCTTAATCTCTTCATTCATCCATTTCACACCTGTACCTTATTTGATCTTCTGACCCTTCGAATACATTTAGACATTGCTTCTACTAGCTAGTTCTTGAATATCCTCCAAGCTGCACTGATCTCTTTTCCAGCTAACTCCTCATTCCATGCTACACCTGCAAGCTGTCTTCTGAGCTCTTCATAATCATCACCCTTGTAGTTCAACATGTACCATTTTCTCACAGAGGTCCTCACACTGTTGGTATCACTTCATGGTCACTCTCACCAATTGGAGGGTGATTGGACATCTTATTTATAATTACATCCTCTGATGCAATGATCAAATCCAAGACCCTCAATCCTTGTGTGCCCTCTGTTACATACTGAGAGCACACAAGCATTTGTAGAAGTTACACTTCTAGCATTTGTATATAAACACAACAGCTCATTCCTGGATCTACAGCTAGTTCCACTGATAACAATCATTTGATGTGATCTCTCCATGCTCGACTGGGGCCATTTCCCTTTCTGCTTATTCATTTTAGAACCCTCTTCAATTCCAATTTCCTCTTGATCCCAGGTCATCCTTCCTTTCCTGTCTACGAATGCATTCACATTCTCTTGGAGCATCCACCTTCCTCACGCTGTGTTCCCCTGTCCACCCTGAGCCTTCCCATTTCCCTGTCCATCTTGCACACCTGTTCTCTCATTCTCTATACTCATGCCATTTACCTCTTCAATCTCTCTCTTGCTCTTCCACATCGCTTCCCTCTTGATCAGATTCATTCTCTGTACTCACTTCTCTACCTTCCAGCAGCAGTTTCTCCAAGTGACTCACACCAAACCACTCAAATGCAGTCCATCATTCTTATACAGTTCACTTCGTCCTTCAAACTCATTCCACAGATTAACAAACTGCACTCCTTTCTCCTCACACATTTCTGCTGACACATCATTCATAATCTTTGCTCTCTACCTCATTTCATCACTGTCATACCTAGGCAACACCCTTACTATCTTTCTTATTACACTATTCTCTTTTATCTATCTAAGCAACTTTCTGATATCCAATCTGACGTGTTCTTTGTTCACAGTCAAGTCATTTGTACCTATTAAAACTACCACTCTTTTGCTCATTTACTCCTCTTATCCAATGCCTCAATCATTCTACTCCAGTAAAACATACCTTGTGCACCCTCTCATACAGCACCTTTAATAATTGAATCACCATATAATGCCACTCGTGAATCTTTCGTTACCTCTTTTATACAAATATTATTTGTTTTCATCATTTTTGCTCTCTCATATATTTCCTGAATTTTCTTTACTTCATTCTGCATCCATTTCATCTCTTGCCTCATCCTAACAAACTCAACTGTTAAATCTTGCTTCACATTTTCGCTGTAATTCATTCTTTCGAACCCTGCTTCATGCTTTCGCTCTGATTCATACATTCGAAAATAAATGTTAAAATGTTTTTTCTTTCTCCCAACCATCCGAGCCTTAAGAGTCCACTCACAATAGTCAAATAAGTTCCACTACTTTCAGATATAGAACTATCATAAAAAATTGTTCTTTACTACAATTCCATTGCAGGATAGACACTTTTTTGTGTGATGAAAATAATTTCCCAATAAATTTTTATAAAGCATACTGAACTCACTACGATATAATGATGTTACTTTTTTTTATTTTATTTTATTTTTAGATATACTGATGAGCTAATCATGTACTGTTAAATCTTATAAGCAACCATTCTTTATTGTATCATTCATATTAAAATATATACATCTACCAGCATTATCCATGATATTAAACCAGTAATTACACATATGGTTGAACTAAATGACTACTTCAGTAGTCTGGCAATAATTTTTTTTTAAATTTTAATTTAATTTTATTATTATTTGCATCATCTAGTCTGAGTAGTTAACCAACAAAACTCTGCGAAGAAAGGAAAAACATCAAAAGAGAACCGGGCATACAAAATACTTTCTCCTCCCATTCCTAAATGAAATCAAAAGATCTAATATTTAGTAGGTTAAAGAATATTTCATGATCACAGATACACTTTCCTAGAAAACAGAACAAAAAAAAGCAGATATTTAACAGTGACTTAAAAATTAATTTTAAATTACATGTATATTTTTCTTCAGTAAAGGTTATCTTGGTTACATGAAATATCTTAAGGATAAAATAACACTTTCTTCAAAACCTTGCTTAACCTTCTAATAACTAGGTCAAATAGCTTTAAGAGGAAAATATATATAAATACCTCTGTGGTTCAAATACCTAGAGCATATACATAAAATCCCTTTATTTAGTTGAGATCTTTCAGCCATAAACGACTGAGAAACTTGAAATTTTTGATACACTACTTTGTGATAAAAATTCCTGCATGCCAAAAACTGTGCAATGTGGTGGGCTTGGTTGATCATTCTCATTAAAAAATATTCATTGGTCTATAGAGATGACTGAAAGGATTGCTTTCTTTACCATAATATTGGAATGGATGTCAAAAAAGTCTACTAGCATGTGGTTATGTACTTCGATGGAATGCAGCAATGAAACCATAAATAAAAACCTAAATTTACAAACTGGTTATAGCTCTATTAAAAAAATAAAATAAAAAATAAACAATTTAAATTATATACAAACACATATGTAGTACAATATTCCTTTGGGGAAAAAATAATATAGTGACAGCAAAAGGCTGTGAAATATGTGAATACAGCAATCTTTAATATGAACATAGTCTTCTCTCACTCAGAAGTTAAATTCTCTCAGTAGGTGTGAAGAAGGCTAAGTGCTTCTGCAGCTCTTATTCGCACATCAGGAACTGGATCTTTTAACAACAAGATAAGAGCTGAAAAACAAATTGTCAATATTTCATAAAAAAAAAATTCAAGAAGGCTGAAATAATATCAAATAAATTATCCATAAGCTTATTGATTATTAAAATGATTATTTTGATGCTTCCATGAAATCCCAACACCCAATCATGAGATGATTACAATTATACAATACTTATGATTCATATGCACTTATTTTCTCCTTAAATTCTTTCACTATCAAAGTGCTTATCATTCCCTCTGTTAATATATTCCACTTGCCATAAGAAAAATCTACTTTTTATACCTTTGTTAACTTAACCTGAGGTATTTCCCATTCTGAATGAACTTGCAAAGATATCTACTCCACCTCCCATCCTGAAATATCATTGTAAAATAATTATTAGAACCCTTAAGTAAATTATGCTTATATATGGCTGTTTACTAAGTTTTGTAAACCCACAACTAATTAATCTATCTCCAGATTCTGCAAACAACAGTTTCTGATGCAGAAGCATATGTGGATTTTAGTTTTAGTAAACAGGTTATTTATAAAAGTTTTCAATATTCCTTCTTATTTAATAATACAATAGTATGCAGCAGACACTCACTATAGCAAATCCCTATGGATCAGAGAAATCATTTATGACTTAAGGTTTGCTATAGTAAATTTAGGGAAAAAGTTTTTTCATGGGAATAGAGGAAGGTAATCAAAGGAAATGGTGGAAGTGTGGAAATTGGCAGGGAAATAGAATAAAGGAAATGGTGAGGAATTCAAATGACAGAACCAAGGATTTGCAGGAACCATACATAAAACACACAATATATCATCTTTTATGCTAGAGCAGTGTTTCTTAACCTTTTCGAAGTCACGGAACACTTTTGATTATAAGAAAATTTGGGGAACACCAAGAGCATTAGGGTCATAAAACTAACGATAAAAATATGCATGGACTTGCCTTTTATAAAAATGGAACTTATTTTAATGTGATACTTGAGCTTGTTGGCTTTCAGCAATATCAGGTCTAATATGTGATATAGCTACTCTCATCGCTTTGTCTATATTAGTAAGTCTTTCACGCTTTTTAGTTTTTCTATGGGTTAATATTGAGAAACCGAGCTCACACAAATATGATGTTGAAAACTGTAACAAAATTTTCAGTGCCCTTGTGGAAAGAGCTGGGTATTCAGCTTGGACAAAAATCCAAAATTCCTCAAGAGTTATTTCAGAGAATTTCATTTTTAGAGTACGATCCGTTGACAAAGTAACTAGTTGTTCTTCTTCTTGTAGCGAAAATTCACAACTCGATGTATTAACTTTGAAAAATGCATTTCGTATGTGTGTATTTAAGAAAGGAAAGTAACTTGAAATCTTTTCTTACAATAGTGTTAATTGTTCTGTTATAACGGAAATAATTCCCTCGACATTTTTATTCAGAGTAGCCATTTACACTCAGAACTGTGTCATGTGATATCATTCACCAGCGGAATACAAGTGTTCCAGGGAACACCGGTTAAAAACCACTGTGCTAGAGGGCGAAAAAAAAAGAAAAAAAAAAGATAAATTGGATATTAATTATTGGCAAATTTATTATAATTTTAAATAAATTTTAGCCTAAGTTAGTTGTGCCTGAATGTGAAGTACTTTTCTGAGATACAGCTTTGTGTACATACTGTTTCTTTCTGTCAATAATAGCAGTTGCTGTACCCAGATATTTTAGAGATATTTTGTGAGGTATGATACAAGATTTTGTAGCATGCTGAACTTGTGCCATGTATGCTTCCCATCATTTAAAAATGTTGCAAGTAAGAGATGGAAGAATGCACGTTTGCATGAAATGTAGACAATGGGAAGAGCTGAGTGATTTCAATATCAGTGTTTTAGGTTGTGGTGGTGCAATGGAAACAAACATTTGCCAGGAGACAGTTACAAGACAGATAGAGGGAACTGCTATGGGGGTCTTCTCTGTGCAGCGTTTCTCGAACTTTTTCCTATGATGGAACACTTCAGAAATCCTGAAATTTTAATGGAACACCTTGGTTAGAGTCGAGTATCATCACTCTCGTATTCAATATAAAGCTAAGCACACACACTATCGCCACAGCAGGCTGTATTGCATCACAAAAATGCGACAGTGCACACTACAGACATGTAGGGTTGCAGCCCATTGCATTGCCCTTGCTTGTGACCACACATTTCCTAGAATAAATACCTCTATACTTCACTCATGCTTGAAGGTGTCGACAACCGCAGGCAGCTGAGTCAAGGCCAGTGCACGCTGGCCTTAAACAATACACATGCAAAATGAGGAGCGCCTGATTTTCAAACAAGTTTGAATTGTTGCAGCATTTAAAATCATTCCAGGCTCATATTAATTTTGATAATTTTTCATGGAACACTTATTCACTTTCCGAGGAACACTGGTGTTCCGCAGAACATAGTTTGGGAAATGCTGCTTTATGGAATGTTTTGAACATAACATATTCTGGACATTTTTTTCACTTAAACCATCAATTTGGTAGAGATATGTTGATGATATTTTTGCTGTACAAAACTCCTTGTTTGATCTTCACAAATTTCTTGAAAAAATTAATTCAACAAATCCAAGAATCAAATTTACCCTGGAAGTAGAAGATAACAATCATTTTGCTTTTTTGGATGTTCTCATTCAACATCAACCAAATGGCAGTCTATAGTTATGGTGTAATCAAATTTTTAGCCAACAGAGCTCATAAAAGCGTTCTATAGATTATCAGAACTTGTATTGATATGTCAAAGAACTTTCAGAAAAAATAGCAGGACTATTTCAACAGATTGACTTATAAGTCTCTTTCTGTCCAGGTTTCCAAACTTAATACCTTCCTTATCTCACCTAAAGACAAATATCCACCTCTTTCTCATCCTGGTGTTTACAGAATCACCTGTTCTTGCAGCTTATGTTATTATGAACAGAGTGGTCATTCTGCAAAAATTTATCTTGAAGAACATCAGGAATACATTGTGCTTAAAGAACCTAACAAATCTGGTTTAACAAGCCACACATTATCTACAAAATACAGGATTCAGCAGAACATAACCAAAGTGTTACACAAAAGTTATTTTCTTCTGGAAAGACTGTACAAGGAAAGCTGTGAAGCATACATTCACAACCTAATTCTGAACAAAAATGATTGCCTTAAAATTTTCTCAATTTTGGGAAGTTACACTGACTAACACTCATCATTCATGTGTTCCTTAATTTGCAACGAGGGTACGTGTCAGGAATTTGATGACGTAAAAATAATTTATTAACTAAATTATTTTATTGTAATTTATTTTAGATATCTATTAATGCAGATGGAGCTATTCTTCTGCAGCCAATAGTGCACATAATATCATGTGCTTTCAAAGGAATTCTCTTTTTTTGTACTGCTATTTACAGTAATATTCTCATTTACAATAACTTCAGTCTCACCAGTTCTGCTCTCCTGATTTCTTGCTTCACCTCTTACTTCTTCTGCTCTCTTACTCACATCACTCATTTCTCCTTGCATCAAATCCATTTAAATGCAACTTGTTACTTTTGTACATTTCCATCTTTTCTTCAAATGCATTTCACACATTTACAAACTCCACTGTCTTCTCCTCACACAGCTCTGCCAACATACCATTCATGATCCCTGCCCTTTGTCTCAACTTACCACTATCATATCTAGGCAACATACTGACCACCCTTCCAACAGTCACATTGTTATCTTTCACTTGCCTCACAATCTACTGATATCTATTCTTACATACTCTTTATGTCCAAACAAGTCATTTGTTCAAACAACAATCACCAGCTTGCTTGCTTCTTTTATCTAACACATCAATCATCCTGCTAATTCTCCCTATTGGAAAACACATCTTATGGAATCTCTCATTTACCACACCTCTAATTATGGAATCTCCATACGTTGCTATTCTTATGTCATTTGTCATGTCTTTTTCTCACTTTGTTTTATTTTAACCTTTTGTACTCGTCCATTCTTATCCACCAACCTTCTCATTTCACTATGCATATTTTTCATTTCACTTCTCATTGTGATGAACTCATTTTTCAAGTCTTGCATTCTGGCAATTACACTATCAATATCAGTATCATTCCTTTCTTTCATTTCCTCATTCTGACGTTTCTTCGCTTCCACAGTGTCACTTGCTTTCCTTCCTTCAGCTATACTTTCATTTATTTCCATTCCATTGACTCACATGGTCATTTGCTCCTGCAATTAGGTATACTCTTTCATTCTATTGTCAGCCAGAGTTGCATTTACTGATAACTTGTAGTCCAACAGATTTATCACACCTTTCAACACATTCATACCTTCTCTCATCTCCTCTGTGACTGCAAACACCAAACCTGCTTCTATTCATCCACCTTTGTCATTTGGGACAGCCTTCCTCAAGAAGTGTTAGTTTATTTCAATGGTATTGATGATAACACACAATGATAAGAAAATAATTAATATTTAACTTATTAGCTGATATTTTGCTGGTATTATATCCAGCATCTTCAGAGCACAAGAAGGGTTTGTCACAGTACACAAAACCACAACAATTTGGTATAACAGTGGGACTAATTAAAAAAAAATATAAAAAACAACACAAGGAACTAAAATCCTAATTGGCACTGTCTAATTTTGAAAAAAAATTATGACTGTGTTGTGATACCATTAGAGTAAACTAACATGTACTACCAGCATATAAGCCTTTCCACTCGTTCCTCAAGATATTCCCAAACAACTATGACCCGTAACTCTTCAAAAAAAAAAACTTCTCAATCCTCATCTGCATCCCACACATGGTACTGATATGCCTATAAGTCTTGCATGTGGGATCTATATATATATATATATATATATATATATATAAACAAGCAGATCAGTGTGTTCTTCAAACTCTTGTTATCTATAAATAGGTTTCAGGCCAGTAATTAATAAGAATTATCTTTACTAATAATATAGAACACTCTTCTTCCTCTTTATAGCACTTTTATTCCACTTGATCAGGGTCTGCTATGATTATGAGACTATATGGATACCCCAACAGGTATGTTGCAGAGTCTGGCATTGGGAGGAAGCAATTTTTATCAATTTTTATAACTGTAGATGTGTGGGGCCGGTTTGCCTGTTCTAGTGGAGGAAAACTCGAGTTTCCGGGTGAAAAACCCCCTAACTGGTATGAGACCTGATAACTCAACCTTTAGTAGAAAGAGACCTGATAGAGGTTCCTCACATCTTGGATGGGAATTGAACCCAGGTCTTTCTATGAAAGGGCTTTGTCTATACCAAATGAGCCACAGAGGCTCTGCTAGCAATATAGTTAACATACACAAATAATGTGTGATGATGGCTGTTCTGGGAAAATATGAGATGTCGATTATTGCAATACCACTGTAAATTAACTGTTTCAGCTATGTTACTAAATCACTTGTTCCAATGCTCATTACTTGCAGTTTTACTCATTATATTCCTCCCCCCTCCCACAAAAAAAAAAAAAACCTGTTGGAACCAAGAGATTTTATATCATCTAATTCCTGTGTGAAATTATATAGCTAAAAGAAATGTGGATTATTTATAATGAAATATGGGTAATCAGATCAAGTATTTATAAAGCTAAATCCTATTATCTGTGAATGATTGTTATAAGGAGTACTTTTCAAGTCTTACCTCCACAAACTTTTTCCTTGGATATAATGCTTTGTTTTTCATATGGTAAATTACCAAGTAAAAATCCTGCAAAATTAAAAAAAAATTCTCAGTAAAGCAATTATTATAGAAGATTCAGAAATACCTTGATTTTCAAATTTCCTTTAGTCCACTTTAAAGCAGAACATGAATGAAATATTTAAAATCATTTTGAAAGTGCTGAATCACAAAGCATAACTGGAGGTGTAATAAAATACAGTTTTTACTAACAAACTACAGAGTGATTCTAAATTATTGTCGGGATTTCCATGGCCTATAATTTTCAAACTGGAAAAAACAAAATAAAATTGCTTACAGAATATGAAAATGCAACTCAAAAAGTTTTATTTTGCAATGCTGTATTTGCTGCATTGATGTCATACTTCAAAATGGTGACTGTTCAAGAGAAAGTAATGTGCATACTTTGGTTTTTCGAAACAAAGTCTGTTATCACAATTCAACGTCATTACAGAACTCAGCATGGAAAACATCCACCTTCATATAATGCTATCCGACACTGGTTAAAGCAATTTCAAGAGACTAGTAGTGTGCAGCACCACCAAAAAGGAGTGGGAAAACAAAGCATTTCATAGGAAGATGTTGATTGAATCCAGGAAGCATTTTATCAAAACCCACAAAAATCAACTAGACGAGCTTCTTTGCAAATGACTGTTTGGAGTGTTGTTCATAACCACCTTCAACTTCGTGCCTACAAACTGCAGATTGTGTAGGCTTTACAGCGGAAAAATAAACTCCGCCATTTCCAATTTACTCAAGACATTTTGTCAAAATGTCGAAGCTGATGAAAATTACCTTCGGTGATGGATATTTAGTGATGATGCAATGTTTTGCATATCAGGGAGAGTAAATCATCATAACTGCAGAATATGAAAATCAGAAACCCTCATGGCATTCGAAAGAGATAATCCAAAGGTGAATATCTGGTGTGCTTTGTCATGTCTTTTCTACACCAAAAAAAATAGTGAACTATCTGGACATACTACAGCTGTATCTGTTACTCATATTGGAAGATCATCAGCCAAATGTGGTGTTCCAGCAAGATGAAGCACTGCCACATTGGGCTCTTATTGTCCAAGAATTTCTTGACATGCATTTTCCTGGGTTGGGCGTCATAGATTGATTCCGTGGCCTCTGTACTCACCCAATATTATACCTCTTGATTTTTCCTGTGGGAATACATGAAGGACATTGTTTACCAGACCCACGTGATCTCCTTCAATGAACTGAAGGCCAGAATTATTGCTGTGATAGAAACAGTTACACCACAAATGATAGAGAACACTTGGAGGGAAATTGATTATCACTTGGACATCTTATGTGCCATGAAAGTTTAAGTTGTTTAGCATTTTGCAGTATTGATTCTATAGATAATAAAACTTTTTGAGTTATACTTTCATGTTCTGCAATTGGTTTTATTTTGTTGTTTCCGGTTTGAAAATTACAGACCACAGAAACCTTGACAATAATTTAGAATCACCCTGTATATAAATGGCTGCATGATACATAAACCTGGTCATTACATTTTAGAAACTTTACACACACATATTCTGAGATAAACAGTCAACTCTGCAAGAAGTATAAAGGGAGAAACATTGACTGCATGGTTTGAATGGAATTATAGCCACAGCAACTGAGTCCACCTATTAATTGTGCAAATCTGTCAGTTAGTTTGCTAGTTTTGCTAATGAAAAGGCAATACAGTATTTCCATGAGGAAATATCCTGTCACCTCTGCATTACACTGCATCTGATCTTCAGATGGGATTCAAATCCAGATCTTTGACTCCAGGAAAATTATCAGGTGTCACTGCTTCAGGCCCACAAACACACGAAGAGATGGGACAAAATTTCCCATGGCAGAAGTGACCTGTGATATGTTAATCTGCATTCATAATGGCCATGAATAACAGTCCAAAGACCTCTCCACCCCCAAAGGTCATGAAATATGACAACAACTGAAAGAAAAAGGTCAAAATGAGACAAAGTGTGGTACATCAACTATAATAAAGGAATACAGGTGTCAAAATCAAGTGCTAACGCTATCTAACATGGAAACCTAAACTCAAACACTGCATAGGGAATGTGATTAGTTCATGTTGTCAACAGCAAACCTCTCAGAACCTTCCAAATCTTTCTACCACCACTCTTTTGGCAACTTGCTACAAATACAAGGGTGGTCTGAAAAGTTCTTGGCTATGACCATAGATGGTAACACTATCAGCAAGATTTTTTTTTTTTTTCTAAGTTGGTACATCTGTCATAAGCATCCATGTGAAATTGCAATCATTCTATCAAGTAGTTTGTTTTATACAGCTGTATGAAGCAAAAGTGTTGTCTATGTCCCTTGAAATGGATAAAATTGAGTATCGTGCGGCTATAAAATTCTTTGTAAAAGAACGCGTTTAACGGCAAAAGAAATTCATTCGAAGTTCATAAAAGTTTATGGGCACTCTTCTCCTTCATTTTTGACAATTAAGAAATATGCTGTCTAGTTTAAACATGGCTGTACCAGCCTTGAAAATGATCCATTTGAAGGATGCCCAAAAAGTGTAATAACACCAGAAATCACTGATCAAGTGCACGATATGGTATTGGATGACCAGCGAGTCAAAGTGCATAAACTAGATAAAAGGACTAGAAATTTAAAAACAGGTTGTATATATTTGGTCTGTGTAATATCCCTATATAAAATTAGAGCTACCTTGCATGCTTTGAGGAACTTTGTATTTCTTACCTTTCTTAGCAATGTCTCAGAGGTATAACTATGAATGTGAGTTAATCTAGTTAAGTATTCTGTTTAAGTGTAAAGGATTATCACACCTTCTAATGAAAATAATTGATGACTTAAATTTCTTACCATTTTACTTTAACCGTATTGTGTACTTCAGCTCCATGTTTTAGTGGACAAGAAAACATGTAGCCATTAAGGGAGGTTATGCAAACAAGAGTGCACATGAATATCTTCCAACTAAGCTACTATACAGAGAACAACCTCCACCCTCTATCTTCTCTTTGAGCTTCACCACCAGTACTAGAGTGACTCAATGCTCTGGCCTATCACCTACTCTCTTTCTCCTGTACATAAATGACCTACTCACAATAACTACTAATCCTATACACAGTTTTTTTAGACAATAGTACTCTCCATTCATCCTACTCATTTGACAAAACATGAAGTACTCTGACATCCCAGACTACAAGATCATCTACAACTAGTGCCTTAAACATTGATTTCCATACTATCCTTCAATGGGACAAGAACACCTTGTCATATTCAATGTCACCAAATCACAGTCTTGCCTTTCACATGCAAAAGAGATTCCAGTTCACTCACCCTTGTTCTTAGTAATACACAAATCACCAGACAAGTCAATTCAATGTCACCAAATCACCTGATTTCCTTGTATGAATTAATGTTTACCCCAATTTTCCTGGCATAAACACATCACATCATTACCCTCCTCAGCATCCAAGAAACATGGGATTCTTTTTTTGTTCAAGAGCCTATTTTTACATCCACCCACCTGTTAACTATATATAAATTGCAAATTCACCCATGTTTAGGCTACTGCTCACATGTGTGGGCTGGTGCTGTCCAGAGGATAGCATTTAGACTCACAGATGATTCCTCCCTTACAGGTACACTTCAACCTCACAACTTCGATCTCACAGATGCAGTGTTTCAGCACTGTCTCTCGCTCAGTGAATTGACAACCATCATTCTTCCACTTTCTGTTGCACTTGCTAATACAAGAACTGCAGATGCCCATTATCTTTTTTTTATTCTTCCTCTTTTATCCCATCCACCTCTGTCCTCTGGAACAGCCTTCCTCAAAGTATTCCCAAACTACAACCTGAAACTCTTCAAAAATCAGTACAGTAAACTTCTATCTCAGTTCTTATCTGTATCCTACTCACAGCACATGTGCTTATAGGTCTCTCAGCCTCTCATGTATGGGATCAATATAAATTAAAAAAAACAACAAAAAAACTCTGATGTGAGGTCAAATACTCTTCATATAGTAGCTTAGTTAGAAGATATTAACATGCACATTTGTTTGCTTAACTTCTGTAATAGCACAGTTTCATGAGCCACAGCATATTCCCTTCACTGGGCAAGTATACATGGATGTCACTTTTCAGACCAGTTTCACCCTTTACTGAAATCTCATTGGTAGGAACTAGACCCGTGGAGCTATTAGCACTATCTTGATGAAAAAAGCTATTTTTTTCTATAACTAGCAAACTGATGTATCACTTTATTATTAATACATTTTAGATTTGAGAGGTCATCATCAATTCGTGACATGTACTTTCAGGGTATATACATATGATGGTACATGAAAACATTATATGATTACAAGGCTGGTGACTATGACAAGCTTAGAAGACAGCTTGGAGCTATAGCATGGAATGAGGAGTTGAGCGGCAAGGAAATAAATGCTGCTTGGATACAAAACAGCATCAGTGCATGTGAATATCAAAAGGCTGAATAAGGTAGGTGATAAATGGATGAATAAGGGGTTTAAGTATGAAATCTGAAAGAAGAAGAAGGCACTCTGGATGCAGTACAAGGTGAATAATGGTAATAATTAGTTACGTGAAGAGTATAAAGAGCTAGCCAGGAGAATGACTGAAGTTACTCAAGACAACAAAAGTGTAGAGGACATAGGAGAGAATGGCTTAATTGTGAGTGAGTATGAGGTATATGAGGAAATAAATAAACTATGTCAATAAGGCAACAGGATTTGATTATGTATCACATGTCCTAAGGGAATGTTCCAGGGATTTAGCAGTGGCACTGGCATGATTGTTTAATAAGAGTCTTACAACAGCACAAGTTCCAAGAGAGTAGAAAGAAGGTAAATTTGTTCCATTGCATAAAGTGGTGATAAGGTTGTGACTACAAATTAGCCAGTCTGTATATCTGGAGTTGTGGTGAATGTACAAGAGAGAGAGATTGGTGAGAAGTAGGATACAGAAATGGGTTGATAGCAGCAGTATTCTCTGTAGTTGTCAGCATAGCTCTGTTAAAGGGAAATCATGTAAACTAACTAATATACTATAACAAGGTGATAAATGTCTTGGACAAGGAAGATGCACATACAATGATATACTCAGATTTTGCAAAGCTTTTGATAGACTGCCACATGACAAGCTTTTAAATAAATTGAAATGAGCTGGATTGAATAACAGACTTCTAAGTTGGATCAGTGACTAGCTGTCAGATAGGTAACAGAAAGTTGTATATGGGAGTACAGTATCCTGAAAGAGGAAGGTCACTAGTGGTGTGCTGCAGGGGTCAGTTTTGGGACAATTGTTGTTCAGTTTGCATATTAATCATATTTGGATGGGTTTAACTGGTGATATTCAGCTGTTTGAAGATTATGAAAAATCGGGGAGAGCAATGCAGAGTCAAGCACATGTAATGGCCTTACAAGAGGACTTGAATAGATTGCATGAATGGGCAGGTAAGTGGAACTATCAGTACAATGTTGCAAAGTGTAAGGTTTTGAAATTTTGTAAGCAACAATTAGATACAAAGTATATACTTGGTGAGGAAACCTTCAAGGAGGTAGAGGAGATGAAAGATCTGGGAGTGGTGGTGGATAACAAGGACCTGAAGTTCAGGGGTCACGTTGCACAAGTTACGAAGACGTAAACATCAAATAATGGCAATGATATAAAGAGGTTATAATGCCATTGTATAAGGCCTTGATCAGGCATTATATGAATTATTGTGCACACATATTGTCACTGGGTTTTCATGATGACAAGGATACATTGGATAGGGTTCAGAGAAGATTCACAAAGGTGGTCAGTGGTCTTTACAATGTGGAGTATGAGACAGATTGAGAGAATGTAAATTGCAAAGCCCCATGAATAGGAGGAGGAGGAAGGGGGAGGGGATATAATTGAGACATATAAGTTAGTCAGGAGTTGTTATCAGGTTAACACAGAAGAAATTTTTCACAGAATGAGAGAGGGAGAAGTGGAACAAGAGACCATCCTTGAAAACTGTATAAGGAGGATGTGAGCAGGAGAGTGAGGAGTTGGTTCTTTGCAGGGAGAGTGGTTGGTTATGGAATGCATTGCTAGAGTGTGGTGAATGTAGACACACACACACTGAATCAGTTTAAGGCATGGTTGGATGAGCTTTGTGTTTGATAGTGTGTACCTCCCATGATGAGTCTCTTACTCCATGAAGGTCAAATGTTAACAATAATAATAATTATTATTATATCCAAGACTACTGATGAACTCACCAAGAGATGCAGGCAGATTTGGGTGATGCAGACTAACTGAACTTCACAAAAGTACAGCATACTCCATTGTAATGGCAAAACATTAGCTCTAACAGCATTTTAGACTTTTCAAACATATCCTTAGACATCATCGTCATGCAATTTCCATTCACTATTTCATAAAAATTGTCATTATTCCCCATTTAAGCCTATATATACTCAAACATGGTTGTATTCTTCACAAGATTTTTTTATATATCATAGTCACTCTCCATGATATTTCTGACTGTATGGAAACAACATAATAAATGGATGATATGGTTAGCTAGACATATAGCTTCTCCATTGTCCAATATACAGACCATAGGCTTGAATCCCATTATGATATGAATCTTTGTGAATGTCTTTAGGTGGTGGGTGAATTTATTATTTATCCATTGTGAAATTACTGTCCTCTTTACTGGAGACTTGAATTGTCTTGAAAAGTTTTGGTCTCTTCAGTAGGGATATACAGAATGATCAAAATTAAAGTATATCTGTTTAAGACCTTATGGAGTGCCATCCAGTGTTCCAAATAGTGTGAAACTTTGCACGAATATATTGTGTGTGTGTCATACAGAAGTGATATCTGAGGGAAAAAAAAAAAAGTAGTTCCAAAATTCACCATTGAGGGCACTATAGGATGTACTGAATGTAGATGCAGTAATTTTTCAGTTGTGTATAAGAAGGAGAAAAGTGACAAAAGCATAAATAACACATTTTCATTCACTTCCATTATGCATTCACCAGCTGTATTGTTCAATGTGCTGGGTATGCCAAAAACTGCATTCTTAGCACAGCGTGTTCAATAGCAGAATGCAGTGGGCCGGGACTGATGTTGTGCATATACTGCGTTATGCTGTCTTTCAACACTGGCAAGTTATCAGAATGATCCTGATACACCCTGTCTTTGAAAAATCCCCACAGCCAGAAGTCACAGGGGGATCAGATCAGGTGAACAAAGCAGCCATGCAGTGGGAAATGCATGGCTGATCACCCTGGCTTCAATGAAATGTTTTCAAAGAACTTCTTATGTGGATCGACCAATGTGTGGAAGTGCTACATCCTGCATGAAAAGGATCGAATCCATGCATAATCACTGCTGTAGCTGTTTATCATATTGCGTTACCTCTCAGCAGTAACTGAGCAGGTCACAGGACCTGACTGGCCAATGTCCTCTAAAAACGAATGGCCCAATGATAAACAAAGCTGTAAATCCACACAAGACAGTAACTTTGGGTGAATGAAAAGGAATTTGTTGGATTGCATGCGGATTTTGTGTAGTCCATATCCAGCACTTGTGGGTATTCACAGTTCCGTTCAGGTAAAGGTGAACCTTATCTCCGAAAATATCATCCATGGCTACTCAGCGTCCAACTTCACTTGAGCAAGGAATGTTAAAGCGAATGTCAGTTGACTTTCAAATTCCTGTGGGCATAGCTCCTGTGTCAGGATTATCTTGAATAGGTAGAAATGCAGAATCTTCTGTAAAATTTTCCAGAGATTTGTGTAAGGCACATCCATGTGTCTTGATACAGCATATGCACTGCAGGAACCAATGCTGTTATTCATGGATTCTCCACAACGGCAATAGCAACTTCATTCACTTGTGAACTGATTGATTTGTAACCTCTGTTAGGTCTAACTCTCAGCGATCCCAATTCTTCAAATGACCAACCATTTGTCACAGGAAACATGGAGATAGTAGACATTGTCCACATTTGTTCAGGCAATGAAATTCAAGGAATGCAGCAACAGCATTGCAAATGTTTAGGTAGTACAGCTTCATGAGCAAACCACATTGGGGAAAGATTAGTGTCATCACTGTGGACAGTAGTATTAACAATCAGAATGAAGAGCAAAATCAAATGTCCAGCTTTTTAAACCCTCCTGGCACCTGCCGAGTTGTGTGATATGTAAATTCCATGAATCTGTTGTTTACAATCCCCCTGGTGGCAAATTTTAGAAAACTACTTTATTTTTTCCCCTCTTCAGATATTGCTTCCACATGATGCACAATGTATCCCTGCAAAGTTCCACAGCATGTGGATCACTGGAAGGCCTTAAACAGGAATACTTTAATTTTGATAACCCTGTGTATATACACACATATATATATGATCAAACTCAATGTTAGTATTAACTTTTTGATCTTCACTCTACCAATCTGTCACTGATGTTATTTCAACTCCACTTCTTCCACTCATTTACTGCCTTTTACAAAAAAAGTACACCTTTCATATTCTATTTTGCTCATCTCATCTGCCTTTCATCTCTTACTACAAATCTGAATGTAACTTATTCAATTTATTTTACTGTGTGGTCCTAACTGCTCATTCACCCAATAAATTCAAATGAACAATTTAAGCCATCATGAAACAAACTTTATGATCTAAATTTTTTCATCATTTTACAACACTTATCAAATATCTCTCATGATAAATTTAAACCACTTACTAAACAACTTAATGCAAAAGAAAAACTTTTCAATTAATATAAAAATAATTTGGTATGCAGTATACAATAACAGTATTTTTAAATCTTATCTTTCTCTAAGGATTATACCACATGTTATTTTGTTCCTGTAATTTCTCATATATCTAAGATCATCAAGGACCAGCAAAGAATGGCTATTAGCCAGAAAATCCTATGGAACAATACAAAATTGTTATAAAGAAGATGCTATAAGGGTGTCACAGGTAATACAAGTACAGTAAGAGATGCAAACACAAACATCTAAGCAAGAAAGCCATCTTTGACACAAATCCGTAAGAACCACAAAATGAGCTTTAAACAGCAATTGGATGCCTATTCATCTAGGATGGGTTGAGTCCCCCTCCTAATGAGGGGTTACTGGCATATCAATGCAGCCAGTTTGCCACTCCTCTGCTGCATCCCCTAAGGGTGATGCTCATGACTGTATCCGTGTGTGTACACAGGGCCGGTTTGCCTGCTAGCGGGTGGGGACCCTGCTGTCCACGCCCAAGACCAGCTAACTTGCTATGGCTGAGGAAGATCCTTAAGCTCTACACATTGCCGACAGGAATCGAACCTAGGACACTCCTTCCACAGACATGGTTGCGAAGTGCATAGCCACTAGGCTAATCACACAGACATGCCTACATTAAGTATTAATAAAGACAATGAACTGCACTGCTTCTTAGGTTTAAATATATTACTTCATAATTAAAAGAATACTGAGTTTGGGGTTTAGCATCAGTGATTAGTTTTATATTCATACATTTTTATGTACTTTACTGTTAAACTTCTCCTGAAAAAGGTAGGTAGTCAAATATGTGTTAGCTACTGCAACTTTGAGAATCTGTAAATAATTGTAATAAAAAACTTACACAGAATCATTTTCCATAATACAGCTATTGTATTGCTTTGCAGAGATATTTGTGATGTAGATAATTACAAGAGAACAGGTATCACAAAAAAGATAAGTTTATTGATGATATGAAATAATGACATATATTTCAAATATTTTGGACAGACAAATGATCATAAGTGATACAATAGGCAAAATCAAAAGATTGAATGCACAATAATTATACGACAAAAATTATTCTAAAATATAAATATATTTTATGCTTCGTAACACATGTTATGACTGGATATACCTAAAGAGTGATCTAATGTTAGTGAGGGAAAAAAAAAAAAAAAAATAAATAAAAAAAAATATATATATACAGGGTGTTCGGGATAAATTTGACAGTTTCGTAAGGAAAAAGAAAATCTTCTTTGTATCTATTAAATTTAATGAATTGACAAAAAAACATTACAGGCAGAGTTAATTACAATACTATCAACAAGATTTACTCAAAATAACCACCATTAGCATCGATCACAGCTTCAATTCTGCTTCGGAACCTCGAACAAGCTGATGCTACAGTCTCCCTGGGAAGGGCCGCAAAAACTGTTTTAATTTTATCCATTAACTGGGCTTTTGTATTACTGGAAGTGCGATTGGTGTCTTTTTCAACTGCGCCCCATACAAAATAATCCATGGGGTTAAGGTCTGGGGAGTTTGGAGGCCAAACATTTGGACTGGTGAAGTCGTAGAAATTTTCAGGCAACCATTTTTGACTTTTCCCAGAGGTGTGGCAAGGGGCCGAATCCTGCTGCCATACATACGGCCTACCATTGGCTACCCTTGTTATCCAGGGCTTGACTACAGTTAGCAACTCCACGAACAAAGCCCGAATTCCAATGCCAGGGTTCTTCAACACCTGTTCCTGCAGATTTGCGAGGAATTCTGCTGTACGAACGCAATCAGATCGTCTGCTAGGGATCTTTCTTCTTGCTACATCCTCGTAGTCACCATTGCAAGTCTCTAGTTCATGCCTGATTGTTTTTACTGTATTCAGAGAGCATTGGGCAGCAGTCGTAATATCCTTATTTTGATGGCGGGCACAAATCATCATGATACAAGTTATTCTCTTCCATGATTCAGGTGGGTTCCAGCTATCCATCCTTTCTGACATCTTGTATATGAATGAAGAAGGGTCCAAACTTTTAAATGAAGAGAAGTGTGTGTTAATACATGTAACTTACGGAAAAATATAATTAATTATAAATATGTCAAATTTATCCCGAACACCCTGTATATATATATAATATTGTATATACAACTATTATGTATAATTGTAATTTGGAATATCAAGTAGTTTGATAGACAACAGCAAAAATGTTATCTGTATCCCTTGAAATGGATAAAATTGAGTACCGTGGGGTTAAAATTCTTTGTAATAGAAGGTTTATTGCCAAAAGAAATTCATTCAAAGTTCATAAAAGTTTATGGGCCTCTTCATTTTCAACAATTAAGAAATGGGCTGCCAAGTTTAAACATGGCCGTACCAGCATTGAGGATGATCCACGTGAAGGATGTCCAAAAAGTGTAACAACACCAGAAATCATTCATCAAGTGCACGATATGGTATTGGATGATCGGCGAGTCAAAGTGTGTGAAATTGCTGACACTATAGGCATTTCAAAAGAACGTGTAGGATATATTTTGCATGAAGAATTGCTAATGAAAATGTTTTGTGCAAGATGGGTGCCACGCTTGCTCACAGCAGATCAAAAATTCACTCGCATGAAAATCTATGAACAGTGCTTGGAGCATTTTAACAAGAATAGATAACTGTTAATTTTAAGGAAAGAACAACATATATTATTATATTAACTAAATAACTTTAATTAATACTTCCAATATTTCGTTAATGTTACATTACCATCTTCAGGGAACATAAAAATTAATGAAATGTGCACGCAGGCACTAACACTGAGTAAAAATGGCTGAAGAAAACAACTGAAGTCAGTCCTAGAGTCCTAAAGGGTGCCACCTAGTGGGCCAAATTGGGTATTAATCTTGGCTGTTTGGGCTGATGTTCTAAGAATGCAAACCTCCCATATTTGGGATAGTCTCATGCATCCAAATTTATTGAGGTTTGGAGAGTTAATGTAACATTACCGAAATATTGGAAGTATTAATTAAAGTTATTTAGTTAATATAATAATATACGTTGTTCTTTCCTTAAAATTAACTGTTATGTATCACCAAAGTATAAGCTTATCTACAAGAATAAAACTGATTTTGTGCATTGATTTATTACCATGGATGAGAATTGGATTAACCATTACACACCAGAATCCAAACAGTAGCCAAATTTGTTCAGCGCCAAAGAAGACAAAGTCGGTTCCATCAGCAGGAAAGGTCATGGCATCGGTGTTTTGGGATGCCAAAAGCATTTTGTTTATTAATCATCTTGAAAAGGGTAAAACAATAACCGGGGAATATTATTCCGATCTTTTAACCAGACTAGACGACAAGATTAGTGAGAAAAGACCTCCGGTCTGTGGAAGAAAAAAATCAGCTTTCATCAGGACAATCCACCTGTCCATAAAGGTGTTTTGGCAATGAGAAAATTAAGGGATCTGCACTATGAATTGTTGGAACATCCACCATGTTCGGCTCTCTCTGACTTCTATCTCTTCCCAAAACTAAAAATCTTCCTCGCTGGTCAGCTTTTTTTCTTCAATTCAAGAGGTGATTGCAGCTGTAGAGGGGTATTTTGCAGATCTTACTGAGAACCACTACAGGGACGGGATAATGGCACTGGAGCATCGTTTGAATAAATGTATTAGTCTTAAGGGAGATTATGTTGAAAAATAAAAATCATTTTCAAATTATAAATTCGTTTTTTCATTGTCAGGCCGATATAATCCTACATCTATGTTTTTTACTAACAATAAACTGTTATTGTTAATTACTGTCTAATTTCTTACCAACCAGCAATGATAAACTTACCAAGTTGCCTGTGAAATCCATCTTTTGTATCCAATACAAACTGGCTGTTCAATACAGAAGGGATCTCAAGAACCCTAGTATTGTATCTGCTACCAAAAATGTTATGTATGACCTCACTCTGCATGGATTCAACACAGAATGTAGTATGTGTCAGACCAAAGGATTCTTTACTATTATTATTAACATCAGGCCTTCAAGGAGTCAAAAGACATCGCAGGAGATCCACACTCTCATGCAAAAGATCATCCAACTGTGCCTTAACCAATTCACAGTTTGCACACTCTCAGGCAATATATTCCATTCACCAACCACTCTCCATGCAAAGAACCAGCTAACACCTTCATTAGTCACTAGTAACCTAACACCTTCCAAGGTCACCAGTGGTGTGCTGCAAGGGTCGGTTTTGGGGCCATTGTTGTTCAATTTGTATGTTAATGATATTGGGATGGGTTTAACTAGTGATATGCAGCTGTTTGCAGATGATGTAAAACTGAGGAGAGCAATGCAGAGTCAAACGGATGTTATGGCCTTACAGGAGGACTTGAATAGGTTGCATGAATGGGCAGGTAAGTAGAACTACCTGTTCAATGATGAAAAGTGTAAGGTTTAGAGATTTGGTAAGTAACGATGGGATGCAAAGTATACACTTGGTGGGGAAACTTTAACAGAAGTAGAGGAGATGAGAGATCTAGGAGTAATGGTGGACAAGGAACTGAAGTTCAGGGGGCAACATTGCACAAGTTGTGAAGCCATATGAGGCCTGATCAAGGCCTCATATGGCTTATTGTGCACAGATTTTTTTGGCTGGTTTTCATGGTAACGTGGATATGTTGGAAAGGATCCACAGAAGATTCACAGCAGTCTTTGGAATGTGGAGTATGAGGACAGATTGAGAGAATGTAAGTTGTAGAGCCTCGTGAATAGGAGAAAGGAGGGGGATATGATTGGGACATATAAGCTAGTCAGGGGATGTTATGGAGGAGATTTTTCATAGAATGGGAGAGGGAAATAGGACAAGAGGTCATTACTGGCTGTATAAGGAAGGTGTGAGCAGAGGAGTGAGAAGTAAGTTCTTTGCATGGAGAGTGGTCGGTGAGTGGACTGCATTGCCTGAGTGTGTTGTGGGTGTAGACACAAAAAAAAATCAGTTTAAGGCATGGTTGGATGTGCATTGTGTGCAATAGTGTGTACTTCCTACAATGAATCTCTGACTCCATGGAGGTTAAATGTTAATAATAATAATTATTATACAGCTTCCAAGGATGGCCTCACCTCTTGCCCTACCCTTGTCTCCCTTCATATGAAAAATCTCCTACATATTAATGATAATAATCCCTCACCAACTTATACATCTATCATATCCCCTTTTCTTCTTCTTCTATTCACAAGCCTCTGCAAAGTGCATTCTTAAATCTGTCTTCATATCCCACAATCCAGAGACCCAACACCAACATAATGAACCCTTTCTAAAGTATCTTAACTCCTTAAAATCCAAGAGATCAGATCTAGGTATGGTATACCATATGCAGCTTGATCAAGGCCTTATACAAGGGATCACAACCTCTACGTCTACATTTCTACATACTCCTTACCACTGCCATGACATGTTGTGGTGTTCTCACAATTTTAGCAATGTAATCCCTAAGCTTCAAGTATGTGTCCACTATCACCCCAAGATCTCACATCTCTTCCATCTCCTTTAAATTTTTTCCCTTTCAAGATCTTACACTTTGCAGTGTTGCAAGCAGCACTCTGCTACTGACCTGCCTCTTTTGGGATACAACTCCCATACACCAATCACCTATCCAACTTTTGTTATGTCACAATTTAACAAAGGCCTTTGAAAAATCCTTAAACAGTCAATTTTTCACCCTGTTGAATAGATAAGCTGATTGCTAAAACATGAGCTCCCCCCCTCCCATTAAACCCATGATGACTATCCAAAGAATACTATTATTATCTGCACAGTTCTGAATTCTAGTCCTCACTAACCTCTTTAACACCTTAACCACAATCCCAAACATATCCCTGGAATATGTCTACAGACCTGTCTATAATTTGTAGCCTCAGTTTTATCTCCCTTTTGTGAAGGAATGATTTTACCCTCATTCTACTTTGGGACTTGCTCTGTTGCAAGATTCTTGTTAAACTGGTGTGTCTTTAATTCCCTGGATCATTCCTTCATAACATGCAATGATATATTGTCAATCTGACTGCTTTATTAATACCAAGTTTACTTAATTCCTCATATATATCCTGCTCGCTCACTATCAGTCCTTCCTCCACCACACCCTTTACATTCAAGCTTCTCCTGGTTTGCTTTCATCCTTATGAATGTAATCCCTCTGATAAACTGTTCACTTACTATCCCAACTACATTTTCTGCAGAAGTTACCAGTCCACTAGTGAGATCCACGAACATCATCCTCTGATAGTTATTTTCTCCGACTTGCAACATATAAAAAATAAAAATAATAATAATATTGAAAGAATTCACTTGGACTTTTCTTAGCTTGACTGACTAATTTCTACTCATACCGATGTCGGAATCTTTACCAACTGAGTCACCTTCTTGGCCTGTTCTTTGTACTCTTCACATAAATGTTTATTACCAATATTCATCTTGTGTTGCCTTGATCTCATGCTTAGTCTCTTCAATCATCCATTTTACTGCTACTTCATTTAGCCTTTTCACCTTTGGAATACACTCAAGACACTGCTTTTGTTAAATATCTTCTGATCAGTGTTCAAGCAACATCCATTTCCTTTCTATCCAACTCCTCTTTCTATGTCATAGTTTCTAGTTATTTCCTAAGTTTTTGATAATCACCTGCACTGTAGTTCCACATCCCTTCCTCACAGAAGTTCTCATATGACTGGCTACCTATCGTATATCATATCTCATATGTCAGGTGCTGCTAGGTTCGAAGAGATGCAGAACTATGCACCCCCCCCCCCTCCACCACTGATACACATGTACTACTTAATTTGGCTGTTAACTTTGTTTTAAAATCTTAATTGGTGCTGCACCTGTTTGCAAAATTTCAATGTACCAGACTTTTCATTCTCCTGGTCTCTCCTTCCTCCAAAAATTTCTACTCCTCTCCTTTTTTTGTGCGTGCGTGTGTGTGGGTGTAGTGCCAGATGACAACCAATGAATGTCTGCAAGTTGACACTGCAGATATAAAAATTAACATAATGACTTATTATAATTAAGCATTCTCTAAAGAATTAACAAACAAATTATTTTATATCTCTCACTCTATTTTACTCATTTTAAAATTTGTTCTTCCTTTAGGATTTGCACTAATTATTTTACTTACCTAAAAATGTAGCAGCATTACACTGAATAAAGGAAGATGAGCTTTTAAAATAAGATATACCTGCTATGACATATGAGTTCAGCCTATCAGGGAAGTCCATAATCTGTTGAATTTAAGACAGCAATTAAACTCATTTACTTATTTTAATGCATTATTCATTACTGCAAAGATAATACTGCTTAAAACTGATTTACAGCTGACTTTCACTATAGCAAATATCACTATAATAAACTACTGTAATCTTGACACCAAAGTCCTATAAGTAGAATACTGCACTAAAAAAATTCATCATAACTAACAATTCCTGTGATCCCTAGGAGCCTGTTATAGTGAGAGTTGGCTGTTATATCATGGCCTAAAAGTTTATTTATGTTGGATTAAAATGTAAGCATTGAAAAGGGATGGCACTAGTTGTTGCAACATGTGTGCAGCTGTCATAAAATAAGAAAGCAAGAATGCTTTTATGTAGTAAAGTAGTTGTATAAGTAGTTGTATTTGGGGTGCATTTTTAGCATCTGTGCAGTGAACATTGAAATCTTTGTTTAAATGTGACTTCAACAATTTTTGTTTAGTGTGGTGTTTGTCACAATAACTCTCTAAGAATGTGAACATTTATGTGGGAAGGTAAAAATAGGGCAAGTGTGTGTGTGTGGGGGGGGGTTGTCACAGTGCTTGTTTTTCAGAAATGAACTGAATGGTAAGAAATAAAATGAAAATTAGTAGAAAATTATGAGTGAAAGTATAGGAACAAAAGAGGATGAAGATATGGTGAAAGGAATGGTGGTATCATAGATAAATAAAAAAACAAACAAACAAAATTGTCAGTAGAATGGTTTTAATGTGAGAAAAAAGAAAACGCAAGTGGAGAAAGAATGTTATATATACATAGTCAATGATTAGGATAGAATAACAAAATAACAAAAATTGTTAATAATTAAACAACAATAAAAAAACAACATATTATTATTACATAGGCATTACCTGTGTAACAATAATGTATTCTGACTAATTAATTGTTAATAAGGGTGTGTTTATAGGTAACAGTTGCTGCAGAAGTTGTGCCCTTGCAGTGTTTGTAGTGCAGAGGCTTGCTTAAGTTTGTTTACAAAATTGTTAAGCTTAGCACATTGATACAATATGGCAGTGAAAGGCAAGTCATCGTGTAGGTCTGTGTGAAATGGAAATAAGGTAGACAGTGCAGATTTTTCAAAGATGATACGGTGCCGTGAATGTAGCATTGGAATATGTCATGGATGTTCATACAGAGAGGCCGAATAAGAGAAAAGAACGATATGGGTGTGATATTCTGATGAACCATGAGGCTTATGAGTAGGGAACATAGCATAGCAACTGACATGGCAGTTGAAGATTGTGCGAATGTTCAGAGAGATGACAGCAAGGGAAAAAAGTTCTATTGACAATAAAGTAGGTGATAATACATATGGAATTAACAAACAGTGAAATTAATGATAAAGTGGGCATAATGACGTTGAAAAACAAAGTGCAGTTAACAGTAAGGTGATGAGAGGGATTGATGGTGAACAAATGCATGTGATTGGTGATAAAATAGCGAGAGTGAATGACAGTGAAAACAGGATGCAAGATTTGAAAGCAGAGTCGGTAAACATGAGGCAAGAGATGAGGTGGATGCAGAGTGAAACGAAGAGAATTGGAGATATGTATGGAAGAGTGAAGAAGGTGAAAACAAATGATGTTGGTATGAAAATGGCAATGAAAGACCTGCAAGCAGCTTTGTATAGCGATTCGATTATTAGAGGTGTGGTAAACTAGAAGATGAACAAAGTTTGTTTTCCTGGAGGTAAAATGAATACAGTGATTGAGGCATTGGATATGAGGACTAAGCAAGCAGAGGAATTGGTAGTGGTAATAAGGAAAAAGGCTTGACTGGGAACAAGGAGAATATAAGATTGCATATCAGGAGGTTGTTGAGAAGATAATAGTGTGATAGGAAAGGTAGTCTGTGTGTTACCCAGGTATGACAATGATGAGATGAGGCAGAGAGCAACAATTATGAATGATATGTTAGCAGAAATATGCAAAGAGAAAGAGAGAATTTTGTTAATGTGTGGAATGAGTTTGAAGGAAGAATTGAACTGTATAAGAGTGATAGACTGCATTTGAATGGTTTTGCTGTGAGTCATTTGGAGAGACTGCTGCTGCTGCTAGAAGGGAGAGTAATGAATCAGAGCAAGAAGTGATGTAAAAAAGTGAGAGAGTAAGGAAGGAAGGAAGGATTGAAGTGGTGCATATGAATGAAGAAGTGGTAGTATGTGTAAAGAATGAGAGCAGTGTGCAAGACAAACAGGGAAATGGAGAGAATCAGGGTGGACAGGGAAACACAGCACGAGAAAGGTTAATGCTCCAAGAGGATGTGAATGTGGTGTAGATCAAAAGGGAAGGGTATGACCTGAGATGTAGGGAAAATAGTTCGATTTAATGAAGGTTCTGGGAGGAATAAGAAGAAAAGAAATGACTCAAGAAAAGTCTAGCTAAGTCGCATCTAATAAGTGGTATCAGTGAAACTTGTTATAGATCCAGGAATGAGCTATTATGTTTGTATACGAGAAGTACCAGAAACAAGGAAATGAAATGGTTGCATTGATTGAGTTCGTTCACCCAAAATTTGTTGGAATAAGTGAGATACGGTGTGATGAAGAAGACATCCTGACAGGAATAAAGATGGAAGGGTATGATGTATTTTTTGAAGATAGAAAGGCTAAAAAAATTGAGGTGGAGTGCTATTGATGATAGAGTTATGTCCATACAAGGTAGAGATGCAAGGGGGAAATAGTAGTAATTGTTTTGAGGTAGTATGGTGTGTGTGTGAGATAGTGAATGGGATGAAATATCTTGTTGGATGTTGCTATAGACCTGGTAATGTGGAAAGTAGTGACCAGGAAATGTATGAACAAATGGGAAAAAGGGTGATTTTAATTAAGGCTATATAGACTGGGATGACAAGATAGCAACTGGAAGTAAAGAAAATGAGTTTGAGTTTTCGAGGGAAAACTACCTCAGGCAGTATGTAACAGAGGGCACACAAAGATTGAGGGTCTTGGATTTGAACATCTCATCAGAGGATGTTATTATAAATGAGGTGTCAGATCTCCTTCCAGTTGGTGAGAGTAACCATGAAGTGATTACCTGGATGGATGCTGGCTATATGAGGACCCCTGTGAGGAAAGGGTGTATGTTGTACTACTAGGCAATTATCAGACACTCAGGAGACAGCTTGGAACTGTATCATGGAATGAGGAGATGAGTGGAATGGAGATCAGAATCAATGTCTAAATGTATTCCTAAGGTTAGAAAATTAAATAAGGTAGGTGTGAAATGGATGAATGAAGAGATAAAGCATGCAATACAGAGGGGAAAAAACCCATCATGGAGACAATATGAGGAGGAGTAATATTCACTTCCATAAGGAATACTAAGAACATTTAAAGATGGTGACTTGGTTGTTAATGGTAGCAAAAGTTCAGTATGAGCAGCAGTTAGCTAATCAACCCCCCCCCCCCCAAAAAATACCAGAAAGTTCTTTTGATAAGTAGCCAGCAAAAATAAGAAAATTATGGTAGGATGGCACCAATTGGAGAAAATGGTATAATCACAACTGGTGCAGAGGATATAGTTGAGATATTTAATGTATTTAATGGGCATTTCAGCTTTGTGAATATGATCATGGAGAGTTTGAGAGCAGTGGGTGATGAGGAGGAGAGAGTGACTGTGAGTGAAGAAGTAGTATATGGGGCAATTAAGCAAACTTGATATTAATAAGGCTGTGGTTATTTTTTTTTTTTATGTTGGGCCCATATACAAGAGGTTGGCTGGTCAACCTATAGTACGTTAGTACCGTATATGGGTGATGGGTTATGAAAGGAGAAACTTGTTTACATTTGATTTAAACGCCTGCATATTGTATTCCTTGGGAAATATGTCAGGGGGAAGACTGTTCCACAGTACTGCAGTAGCAGGGATGAATGAGGAGGAAAAGAAACTTGTTCTGTGGGTTTCGAGGTGTACTGCAAAAGGATGTTGGGCGGCAGCTGTACATGTTCCAGTGGGATTTGTACAGGGTGGGGGAATTATTGATGTTGTTCAGATGAACGTTTCCCATGAAAGTATTTATAGAATATACAGATTGCAGAGACCAAGCGTCTATGTGAAAGTGAAGGGAGCGAGTTGGTGAGGGATGGGTCATTTATTAGTCTAATTGCTCTCCTCTGTATTGAGTCAAGCATTTTGAGGGTGCTTTTTTGGAGCCCCCACTTCAGATGTGAGAGCAGTATTCGAGAGCTGGGCAGATTTGTGACTTGTATAGTGTTAAGCTGTTTAGGGGTGAAGTAATGTCTTGAGTGAAAGAGAAAAACCTAATTTTTTGGAAGCTGAAGATGCAATGGTTGTGATGTGTTTATGCCAGGAGAGGCTTGATGTCAAGGTAATTCCGAGAAGAGAAATTTCGTCTTGTCTGTGAATTTGAGTGTCATCGAAAACAATGCTGGGGTAAAATGGTTCTTTTTTGTGAGAAATAAGACAGAACTGGGTTTTACTAGTGTTGAAGTTGACAAGGTTGTCTGAGCCCCATTGGCAGATGGCTTGGAGGTCGGAATTAAGGGCAGCGGTGGTTGATGTTCTGTGGGTTGAAGTGAGTTGTGTAGATAGGGTTTGTCAAATAAAAGGGAAGAATGTAATGTGCTGTCATCTGCCAAACTGTGTATTGGGTTAGAGGTCAACTGAAGTAGGTCATTGATATATAGAAGGAAGAGGGTCGGTGAGAGAACTGAACCCTGAGGGACCCCAGCATTAGTTGGATGGTGAGAGGATAGGGAGCTGTCTACCATCACACATAGTGTGCGTTCAGACAGGAAGCTGGCAATCCATCTGCAGAAGTCCTGAGGTAGTCCAAATGATGGGGGTTTGCTTAGTAAGCCTTTGTGCAGATTCGGTCAAAGGCTTTGGAGATATCGAGTGCAACTACTTGAGATTCACTAAATTTTTCCATAGTGTTTGTCCAGTGATGGGTGATGTATGAGAGTAGATCTCCTGTTGAACAGATTTGACGGAATCCATACTGGTGGTCGCTTAATAGCCAGGTACTTTCAAGGTAGATTAGGAGTTGAGAGTTGATGATTTTCTCCATTACTTTTGATAGGACTGAGGTGATTGAGATAGGGCAGTAGTTAGATGGCAGTGATTTGTCACCCTTTTTAGGAATGGGTTGAATATAGGTCAGTTTCCAGGTTTTGGGATATATACCAGGAGTAAGAGAATGTGTACAGGTGACATAGGATAGGAGTCAGTTCAGATGCACAGGCCTTCAGGATAATTGGGGGAATTCTGCCTGGGTCAGGAGACTTTTTAGTGTCTAATTTAGACAGCAGGTTTGTGATGTCTTTTTGGCAAAAGGATACAAGTAGCATTGTATGTTGGGCAGTTGATATGACTGGAAGGCATTTGCCATTGTCAGTTATGTGTGCATTGGAGGCAAAGTGTGATGCCAGGAGATTAGCTTTTTCTATGGGTGATGTTGCAATTGAGCCATCTGGGTATGATAGAGGTAGGAATAGTGTAGGGCAAAAGTTACGGCCAATTGCCTTGGCCGTAACTTGACCAAAAGGCACAGCTGCCATTTGGACAGGCTGCAAGCTTCTTGCTTTTGGCCTGTTCAAATTCTGTTTTGGAAGTATTGATAATTTTCTTGCATTTGTTATGGGCTTCAGTATAGGTATTGAATGAGGATGGGGTTCTTGATTTCAGCCAGTTGTGGTATGCCTGATTCTTCATATGTGCAGCCTTGGCACATTTTTTTTGGAAAAACCAGGGTTTAGTTAGGGGATGGCAGGTCTGAGTAGTGTGGGGAATATATATTTTCATGTCAGTGAGGATCACTTTGGTGATGCATTCAGTGCATATATTTGGACTGGAAGACCAGAAACAATAGTCTAACCATGGGAATGAAGCATAGTCTCGGAGACTGTACCATTTGGCACTGTTATAATGCCAAACTACTCTTGTGTGGGAGTGACAGTGTAAGCGTTGTTGCATGGGGGAGAAGATGAGCACTATGGGTCAGAATTGCCCAGGGGGCTCACTACATTCACTGCATATTTGGAGGGGTCATTAGTAAGGAAGAGATCTAGGATATTTGGGGATTGTTTGGGTTATCTGGTATTCTGGTTGGTTTCTGAACAATTTGTGTGAGGTCATTGGTGACTGCAAATGTTTCAGCATCTCTGCCTGCAGGATCTGTATAACTGGAAGAGGAAAGCCAATCAGTGTTATGGAAGTTGAAATCACCCAGGAGAGTGGGACTGGAGAAAATCAACTTTTAGGGAGAGGAAATGAAAGATGTCAGAATGATTGGTGGTATTAGGAGAGCGATAGAGACAGCAGATGAATTTGACTGAGTGGGGGAGGGATATCTTCAGCCAAAGAAGGTCGAAGTCGGGCGATTCTAAGTTAGTTGCTCTCTGGCAGGGTATGTCAGAGTGGATATATGCACAGATGCCTCCCTTGGGTCAAAAGGAGTTAAATAGTGTATAGTTAGGAAGGTTGAGATGAATAGTGCTGGGGGAAGGTGAGATTTGAGTTTCTGTTAAGAAGAGTAGGTGGGATTTGGTGGACTGCAGATGGTAGTGGATGGCTTGATAGTATATCACCGTGTATTTTGAAGGAATGTGCCAGGGAGTTGACATCTGCCTTGACATATTTGTTTAATATGAGTCTTACATTGGATCAAGTTCCAAAGGAGTAGAAGGAAGGCAAGATTGCACAGCTTCATAAAGAAGGTGACAGAAATCAAGCATCAAATTAGGCCAATCTGTGCGGCAGGTGTTGTGGTTGAAGTGTTGAAAAGACAAAGTGAAAATCAGGATCCAGAATTGGGCTGACAACAATGGAATTATCTTTGATGGACAGCATGGATTTGCTAAAGGGAGGTCATGTTTTAGTAACATATTTACTTATCACAATAAGGAGACAGCAGCATTGGATGCAGGAGGTAGATACACAGCAGTATACTTAAGACTTTGCAAGGCAAAGTCTTAAGTATACATGATAAGTTGATAGTCAAACTAGAGTGGTTGGGGTTGGATATTAGACTAGTGCAGTGGATTGGAGATTGGTATGAACAAGTTGTGTATGAAGTAACAATATCCCAAAGCAGGAAAGTCAGTAGTTGTATGCCTCAGGGGTTTGTTTTAGAGCCACTGCTGTTTAACCTGTATATGAATGATACTGGGTAAGATATGAATGGGGATATACAGCTGTTTGCAGTTTACACAAAGTTGAGACTAATTATGAGAAGTATAGCAGATGTTGTGGCCTTGCAATAAGACTTGAATAGACTGAGTGAATGGGCACAGGAGTTGATGCTAGTGCAATGTTGCAAAATGTAAGGTTTTAAAATTTGGAAAACAAAGATAGGATGTATAATTTACTCTTGGCAGGTAATTATTGTTGGAAGTGGAGGAAATAAGAAATCTTGGGGTAATGGTGGATAAGGATCTGAAATTTAGAGAATACATTGTAAAAATTGTGAGGACAACACAACTAATTCTGGGAATAATGCAGAGGACACTTATTGTAGAAGTAAGGAGATTCTGGTCCATTGTATAAGGCTCTGATTAGGCTACATATGGACTAGGTGACCACAGATTTGGTCACCTGGTTTTCAAATAGGATGAAGAGATGTTGGAGAGGATCTAGAGGTTTCTGATCTCTACATCCTCTCCAACATCTCTTATCCTTTTTGAAAACCAGGTGACCAAATCTGTGCACAGTAGTCCATATGTAGCCTAATCAGAGCCTTATACCATGGAACCAGAACCTCCTTACTTCTACAATAAGTGTCCTCTGCATCATTCCCAGAATTAGTTATCTCACAATTTTGGCAATATATCCTCTAAATTTCAGATTTTTTCTAAATTGCATTGTTGAATATGAAGAAAGAGACAATGCAATTTTGCAAGTCTAGTGGATAGGAGGAAGAGGGGTGTTATAATAGAGATGTGCAAGTTAGTAAGGGGTTGTTACAGGCTTAACACACTGATGAGGTTTTTCATAAAGTGGTGGGAAACTGGGAAAGAACAAGAGGCCACCCCTGGAAGTTATATAAGGAGGGTGTGAGCAGGGAAATGAGAAGTTTTTTTGCTTGGAGAGATGTGAATGACTGGAATGCATTGCCTCAGGAAAGCATGGTGTCTGCAGAGAATGTGAATGTGTTGAAGGTGTGATATGATGAGCAGTATATATGACAAAAGGGACCTCCTAGAAGAGTCTGTGACCCCATCACTTCAAGGGATAATAATAATAATAATAATGATAATACACTGCATTATGGGAGGCCTACACTAACTCTATTCATCTGAAAACTATTATTTCTCTCCTTGAACTCATTCACCAAAAAAAATTCATGAGCGACTAGTAACCCATTCCATTCATTAATCACTCTCCAAGCAATAAAATCTAATTCTTGTGTCTTGCTAACCACTTTTATTCCATTTCTAGGTATGATCCCCTTGTTCTTCCTCCTCTGATTCTGTACCGAAGAATTTCCTCTGCATCAATTCTATAAAATCTTAAATAACGTATGTCTTTATCAAATCCCTTCTATTCTGTTCATCAATCAACCTTGGCAACCCAACAAAGAAACCAATGTGAAAAGATCTGTGCAAAATCCAGATATGGCTATATCAAAGCTTTCTAAACAGGAATAACTTTCTTATTCCTGTCAGTGTGCTCTGAAAGAACTAAATAATTCTATGAGCTATTTTAGTAACTTTTACAACATGCTTGCCGAACTACAAATGAATTAACACCCAAAATCCCTAGACTCATTAATTTCGTGGAACTTAATTCTACCATATAATGCAGTGTGTATTATCATTATGTTACATAGCTTATAATCTTTGCACCCCCAAATGCATATTTTTTTTCACATTAAATTAGCATCTATTATCCTTTGCTCATATTGACGGTCAGTGTGCTCTGAAAGAACTAAATAATTCTATGATCTATTTTAGTAACTTTTACAACATGCTTGCCGAACTACAAATGAATTAACCCCAAAACCCTAGACTCATTAATTTCGTGGAACTTAATTCTACCATATAATGCAGTGTGTATTATCATTATGTTACATAGCTTATAATCTTTGCACCCCAAATGCATATTTTTTTTCACATTAAATTAGCATCTATTATCCTTTGCTCATATTGACGGTCTTTTTAAATATTCTGCAGATCATCTTCAATCATTTCTGCAAACAGCAGGTTTGAATACCACCATGGAAAATGTTTGTCTTTAGGTAGGAGATTAATTTCTTTGCTCAGTGTGAAACCAGAAGTGGCTTTAAAAGTTTCATGTATGGAAAATGAAAATGTTTGTCTTTAGGTAGGAGATTAATTTCTTTGCTCAGTGTGAAACCAGAAGTGGCTTTAAAAGTTTCATGTATGGTCTCTTGAGAAGGGTTTCTGAACTATCTTAAAAAAAAAAAAAGAAAAAAAAATCTTAATCCATCCATGGTACTAATTTGCAAGCTCTCTGCATTGTCTTGGTTATCTCTTACTCTATCCAATTCTGCATCATTACAACATTTTGCTGATGATGTGGGAACAGTGTTTCAAAGCAAATGTGAGCAAATGTCTGTAGTCTGTATAGGAAACAGTCAAATAGAAAATGGAAAACTATGAGATGATCTAGCAGCTGCATCCGAAGTCCTTTCCTTAATTCCAATGTGGATGGAAATCCAGCACAACTGAACATCAAAATTAAGGATCTTCTTTTTGCACAACAGTTTTAGCACCTCACAAAGCACTGGATGTGGATTATACATGAGAGGAGATAGACTGTAAACAACTCAGAGTCTGTATAAATTACAAACTTTCGGTAGCAGTTTTCTTTTATACTCACAAGTGTACAAGCTGAATAGCATGCAATTACAGCAATCAAGTGATATCTGATTGGAGGCAGTAAAATCAGGAAACACAGCAAAGCCAACAATGATCTCTGAGCTTGAACAATCAGTGTAGAAAGGCAAGAAATCAGAGTGGGCAGCAGTGTGAGAATTAAACAATTGAAGGTAGACTGATCATAGTGTATGAAACTTTTGCAAATGTCAAAGTGAGAGGTTGCAGGATAGAGTGAAGAATGCTGTTATGCTAGTGCAGGTAATGTTGTCAACATTCATGCCAATAGCTTCCATAATCTCTTTAACATGCAACCCAAAGGATGCATGGCAGTCTGAGGTGCAAAATTGAGCCTCCCAATGTAGAGAAAATAGACTAATCAATGTAAAATGTTCTGGGAGAGATTTTATTTTTAGGGCATAATTAAAGAGACAACTGTTTCCATCTAAGTGATAGAGCTGGTTCATTTGCTTCAACATAAAGGCTTTAAGTAGGCAATGTGCAAAAGGCACCAGTAGCAATCTGTATACCCTGATGGACGGGATCCAACCATCGCAGGTTACTCTGTTGTTGAACCACAGACTTGAAATCCATAATCCAGCTTGGAATGTATAAGTGGATGATAAAGATGAAGGTTGATCAGTACCCCATTCAGTAGAGGACAGAGTGTGAAGAAGATTCAATGCTCTCTTGCACTTTTCCCTTACTGCAAGGAATGTAAGTTTTCTGTCAAAGATAAGTCCCAAGAACTTTGCTTCTGTTGCTACTGGAATAATAATTTGTCCCATTCTAAATACAGAGTCTGGGTGAAGAGACACTTTTTTTTCTGATGAAAACCAGAACTCACATAGACACAATCAAATGCATGAAGTTGTCTTTCACTTACTTGCATGTAAGTGCAAATTCTTCAAAAACAGCTTCTTCCCACATTGCTTGCAGTGGGAAGAAGCTGTTTAGTGACTGAGTCAATTTTAATAGTAAAAAGTGTTACATTTAAGACACTGTCTTGGGGAACACCCTAGCCATATTATCAAAAACAGGGTGCTCCCCCAGGTGCCTTGGAGAACACCCTGTTTTTGATGATATGGCCAAGTTAGTGTACTTCCCACTCTGACTAGAGAGAAAGATTTTAATAAATACAGGAAGGAGACCTATGTTATAGTGGTCTTTTAATATGTCATATTTCCAGGCTGTGTTAAGCTTTTTCCATGTCAAAGAATACTGAAAACAGATGTTCTAATTTTGGGAATGTGACTCTTTAGTATAAGTGGACCAAATGATCCAAAGTTGAATGATGCCTACAAAATCCACATTGTGTGTTGGAGAGAACATTGTTGTTTTTTAAATACCAGAAAAGTCTGGCATTAACCATTTTCTCTAATATCTTATAAAGGCAGCTGGTCAGAGCAATTGGTCAATAACTGTTTGCTTGTGTTGGATACTTTCCTGGTTTTAAGATAGTTAAGAAAACTGATTTATGTCAAGAATCCAGAAACTCTTCCTCTTCAAATATTCTGTTATATATTAAGAGAAGGAGATCCATGAAAGATGATTTATCATTTTATAATGGATGTCATCAGGATCCACTGCACTAGAATAGACAAAAAGAAGCTCTTTATAGTTTCTCCTAAACAAATAGTTGATTGTGGCTCAAACACATTGGTAGAAAAATTTAGCCACTGTTTCTCTTCTTGTTGCTCTTTCAATATTAAAAACCCAGGAGGATATGGAGCTATTGCTGAGATTATGGCAAATTTTTTTCCCAAAATGTCTGCAATAGCTTTGGTATCAGCAACAACACATTCATTATGGTCTAAGGTAGACAAACAGTAGGCTCTGTATCTACCTTTCATTTTCAGGATTTTATCCCATACAATTTTGCACAGGTTATTTGAATAATCAATGAGGTAAAATGAATCTAAAATTGTTTTTAATTCTGATGTCGTACATAATGTGCTTTTATGTGAGCACTATTACATAGCTTTTAAACATGCTTTTTTTTTTTGTGACAAGTGGGTTCTCATCAAATGGAACCATTTTTGGAGATGCTTGCAGAGAGACCATAGGTTGTGTGACTGATGCACTCAAGATTATAAAGTTTAGGTATGGTGGAATAGACATACCAATTTGAATTGCTGTTGACATTTTCTTAACTGCCTCCTCAGCATAAGAATATTTAAGGACAGGTGGGATGGCAGCGGCTAATTTGCATCCTGATATAATGCATTTTGTTCTCTTTTAATCTTTTTTTCCTCCATCTTTCCACTTGTAACATGGCCATTTGGGCATGCCCATATTTCTGACATTTGAAACATTTTAGTGGATTAGGGATGTCCTGTTCCAACAGGACTGTACATCCCTATTGAGATAGCCTGCTTTTACAGATGGTGGAGGCTTAGATGTATCAAGATATCTATTTCATATCTTTTCCCTCAGCTAATCCTCTAATATATTTAATCCAGTGTTTCTCAAAGTTTGGTATGTCTTTAGCAGGTATGAGGCACATTTTTTTAAACTTTGATTGCCTTTTTTTTTCTTTTATATTTTTGACACTGTATTTTTGCTTATCTGTGTATGGGTGACTGTACATTCATGTTCCAAATGCATAATCAGAACTGTTTGCATTAAAAGTTTAAATTCAAATAGTTCAAATCATGCAATTAGAATTTGCCACTAAACTTCACTAATTTTCTCATGAAATTATGTATGTATGCATATTGAGGTCATATAACTAAACTGCATTTAATAATTAAAAAAACTGGTTCATATTTTTAATTTATTATAGCACAAATGTTAAAAGCATACATCTTTATAATTATTTGTGTTTAATAAAATATTATACCTTCTCCCAAACTACCTTTACCTGAGGGGAGGGATATGTCAGTATTATTAAAATTTTAAAAGGGGTAATTGAGTACTGAAAGTTTGGGAAACACTGATCTAAATCTATTTGTTATATTCTCCTAATATGTCATGGGGTGATCAGTCAATTTCTTAACAATTTCATGTATAACACATCTAGCAAAACTGTCGCAGTTATAAGGTGTAACTAGATTACTAAAATGTAGTTGTCCTTTAAGAAACCAATGCTCATGTTGGGAATCATGCTCACACCCTAGTGATAACCAACTTTTCTAAATCTTAATTGATCTATAATTCATTGCATTTTCTTTTGTACCACCTTTGTGAAGTTGTACTATTTTATTTTAAAGATCAAGAATTGCATTCTAGTAAAAATCAAAATAATGGTGTGGTGCACCTATTGATAGAGCTGAGAAATTCTTGAATGTACTATTTGCATATAGTATAATAATAAAATTTATTGAAGTGTATATATATCAAAATATTTGTAATGGTAATATAAAACAAATACTTACTATTGCTTTAGTAAGGTCATTTATAAATTCCCCATAGTGGAGTAAGGCATCATCCAGTAAGAATTTTTGGAACATATTATTGATACATTCAGATTCCAGTAATGGACCAATTTGTCTAAGTGCATATTTACATGACTGAAAATAGAATAAATGTAAAAAAAGGTGATCAGATAATTCTAAGTAACCTAACAATATTATAATACATGTGACTCATATTTTCACTACAGATTTCCAGTCATTTTGCCTTACTGATTCTAAAAACTGCTGTTCATGCCACTCAGTAGCAAACTTACTATAATGAACTGCAAAATATGGCACCATCTACAAACTACGCTTTTTGTTCATATGAGTTTACTATAGCCAGATTTCATGTATAGCACATCTAGAAACCCACAGGTTACTTTCAAACTTAAAAGGGAAGAAAAAGTACCTTGAAATTGTTAGATGAAAAAGTTATATATGAAGTTATATTTATCAGTTGAAAAATTTAAGTTTCTTTCAGTCTGTAAACCTCAAACTGTAATCATCACTGTAAATAGTGTATGTTCACAATCTTGATATCAGACAGCCAGTAAGAGAAAGCAAAATCTCCAACCTCTTATTAACATCAACCTTTTTTTTTCAATGCTAACATTCATTATATCTTTGAGAATGACAGGTTTTAAATAAAATTATCTTAATTGGAAAGTCTACATTTTGGGTTAATTCATAACCTTTCCTTTTTCTAACTTTTAATTTTACCACAATAGCAATGCTACACATTCACCTAACTCATAAACTTAAATTATATGAACATGTTCAATTCATTAAAAATATTTATAATTGTTCTTCAGGACATGGATGCTTCTCTGGAAGGTCAACTTTATTCCTATCATACATTTCGACCTTGTTTATTGTTGATGCATCGTTTATTTCCTATAGCATACCTTCATTCACTCACTGCTTGCCATGAAAAAAATTAACCTTTATATATCTCTTAACTACAGGCAGGGACTCAGAGAGGAATTTTATTAGGGGGTACAAAGTTTCTTTTGGGCCCCTTGCTTTCTCCATTAATCATTCTGTTTTAATGGCTCCCAGGCATAGGTAAGATGCACCCCCCAAATTCTCAATTTACAATGTATATATTATGTCTTGTCAAGCATAATTCATTTAAACACAGGTTTACTAAAGTTCCAGGAATAACCATAAACTCATTGTTCTCTCAATCATAGTGCCACATGGTGAAAAATAATTCTTTAAGCTATTTTGCCAACTTTTGCAATATGTCATCTGAACTTCAAATCTCTGTCCACCATTACATGAAGTGTTACATTCTTCCTCCAGTTGGAAAGTGACCATGAAGTGGGCACTTGGGATGTGGCTAGCCATATCAGAACTTTTGTGAGAAAGAGTTATATGTAGAACTATAAGGCAGGTGATTATAGTAAACTCAGGAAGGAAATCAATGCTGCTTGGTCTCTACTCAGGAATTATCTGGCAGAGGCAATGACTGAGTGTATTCTGCAGGACTGAAATGTGCAATCTGAAAGAAAAAAACATTGTGGAGGAGGCATATGAGTAAAAAGAGCAAGCAAAATAGGTGGAAGGGTAGGTGCAAGATAGTAAGGGTAGCAAAAGTGCGGTATGAGCAGCCGTTAGCAAATGATGTTAAAAGAATTCCTAGGGAATTTTTTTGATATGTGGCCAACAGAAGGAAGAATAATTATAGGATGATGTTGGTCAGTGATAACAGGAGAATGAAGAACACTGAGGAGGATATAGTAGAGGTGTTTAATGAGCAGTTCATTGAAGTATTCCATCCTTGTGATTGTTAATATAATGCAGAACTTGAAAGCAGTGGGAATGGGAAAGGAACTATTGATGGTGACTGAGCAGAAGAAATGTGAGAAATTGAATAAACTTGATGTCAACAAGGCCATGGGACTTGATGGTATATCACCACATGTCTTGAGAGAATGTTCCAGGGAGTTAACAGCTTTAACTTAGATTTTTAACATGAGTCTTAGATTAGTCACCTTCCAAAGGGGTGGAAAGATGGCAAAATTGTTCTACTTCATAAAGGGGATGATAAGTAAAAGAAACTATATAAGTAAAAGAACGAATATGAAAGAATAACTCTTCTGAATGCAGATGGTGTTGTTCAACTAATGAGTGCCCATTTTGCTAAAAGCTATCAACCTGGTACATGTAATATTAAGTTTACTGCTATCTCTTCACTGAACGAAGAAAGTCAGGTGTACGAAGAGGAGGTATTAGAGCTGCTGCACAAACTGAATAACAGTTCAGCAATAGGGACTGATGGGATATCAGCACAGGCGTTAAATATGGTCAAAGGAATAGTCAGTTCAGCTGAACTGACTATTCCTTTGACCAGGCTATATAATTTGAGTCTAAGAACAGGGAAAATTCCACAGGAATGGAAAAATGGTAATCCCATTGCATAAGGGTGGTGCAAAAGACTGATGTATCCAACTATTGGCCAATCAGTATTTCAGGAGTAGTGGTGATTTTGGAAAAAACTGGTTAGGCTCGCATTCAGAAATGGATTGAAAGTGAATATCTACTTTGCAATGAACAGAACAAGTTTACTAAGGGAGGATCATGTTTTAGCAACTTGCTCACATTCTATAATAATGTTGCCATTGAAATAGGGAGAATACATACACCATGATAATTTTGCTAAGGCTTTTGTTAGAATACAGCATGGTAGATTGTAGCATGAACTGGAAAATATGGGTTTGGATTATAAAATATTAGTGTAGATAAGAGGATGGCTGACTGACAGATATCAAAAAAGTGGTATGTGGGGATATGTGACTCTTATGATTCAAGGTAATTAGTGGTGTTCTACCAAGATCAGTCCTTTGTCCACTGTTATTCAATCAGTACATTAATGATATTGGGAAGGATTTTACAGGTGACATACAGCTATTTGTTGGTGACACAAAAATAGGTAGGGTAATCAGTAAATGCTGCTGATATGCAGTACTTGCAGAATTATTTGAATAGGCTGGAATTGTGGGCATGGGAAAATGAATGTCAGTTCAGTAAATATCAAGTCATGCACTTTGGCATGATTAGATATCCAATGTCGTATTATATTGGTGGGATTATGCTAGAAGAAACTGATCAGGCTAGGGATCTTGAAGTGTTAGTATATAGGCAGTTATAGTTCAGGGATCATGTAGCAAAGATTGCAAATACAACTCAAAAGATAATTGCAATGCAGAAACTTTAACGTGTAAAGATTCTTTCTTTCTTTTTAAATCCTCCTCTTTTACCTTTTATGGTGTTTAAGTAAGTCTTCTTGTAATCGCAACTGTACTTGAGGATAAGGTGGTTAGCCTTATGCCTCCCCCAGTATGTGTATGTGTCCCCTATGTCTGTTGAGGCGTGTGTTCACAGAGCTGGTTTGCCTGTTCTGGGGGATGAAAAACCCAAGTTTCTGGGTGGGAAAAAACCCCTAACTCTGTATGAGATTGGCTAACTCATCTTTCGTTGAAAGAGACCAGATAAAGGGACTCACCTCACTGACAGAAATTGAACCTAGGTCTTTCTGACCAAAGGGCTTTGTCTATACTGATTGAGCTATGGAGGCTCTATGTATAAAGACTCTATAAATATAAGGATGCCATTTTGCCTCTTCACAAGGCCTTGATAAGACCTCACTTGAACTATTGTATGCAGGTCTGGTCTCCTAGTTTCTGTTCCGATTCTGATACAATGTAGAGAGTGTAAAGGAGAGTGTTAAAAATAATATCAGGATTGTGGAATACTGATTATGAAGGCAGATTGAGAAGTTGTAGACTGCAGACACTAGTAAACAGGAGAAAAAGGGGTGATATGATTGAGACTTACAAACTTCTGAAAGGGTCATACTGGGTTTCAGTTGATGGAATTTTTCACTTTATGGAGGGCATCCTTGGAAGCTGAGAATGAATTCTGCTAAGAAGGGAATGAGGGCTAGATTTTCCTCTCATAGAGTGGTGCGTGATTGGAATAGATTGACATTGGATGTTGTGTCTTTGCAAGAAGTGTCAATGAATTCAGGAATAAGTATGATAGCTGGTGAGTGTAGTATGGCCTTCCTTGATGAGCCCTGACTCCCTGGAGGTCTCTCTTAGTAATAATAAGAAGATGATCATCACTTTGAATAAACATGTTATAGGCCAGTCTGCTTGACTGGAGTTGTAGTCATAGTGTTGGAGAAGCTAGTGAAAACAAGGATTAAGAACTGGGTTGAGAGCAGTACAATGCTCTTTAATGGACAGCATGGGTTTGCTAAAGGAAGATCATGTTTTAGCAATCTGCTTATTTATCATAACAAGGTGATGAATACATTGGACAAGGGGGATGCATATACAATAGTATATTTTGATTTTGCAAAAGTTTTTGATATATGACAAACTAATAGTTAAATTGGAAAGATGGGTTGGATAGTAGATTAGTGCATTGGATTGGAGATTGGCTGTCTGATAAGTATTAGCAGATTGTGTATGGGTAGTGATATCCCAGAAGAGGAAAGTCACTAGTGGTGTGCTCCAGGGGTCTGTTTTGGGGCCATTGTTGTTTAATTTGTATGTAAATGACATTGGAAAGGGCTTAAATGGTGATATAACAGTTGTTTGCAGATGATGCAAAGTTGGGGAGTTATGTAGTACAACAGATGTTGTAGCTTTGCAAGAGGACCTAAATGGACTGCCTGAATGGGTGAGTGTCTGGGGATATCAGTTTAATGATGCAAACTGTAAGGTTTTAAAATATGGGAAGCAAAGATGTGATAATGAGTATAGGATTGGCTGAGCATATTTTAGAGGAGGTGGAGAAGATGAAAGATTTGGGGATTATGGTGGATAGGGACTTGAAATTTCATGGACATTTTGCTAAAATTGTGAGGACAACATAGCAGATTATGTGATTGATACAAAAATAGACATGTATAAGTAAGGATGCTTTAATTCCATTGTACAAGGTTCTGATCAGGTGGCATATGGATTTCTGTGTACAGATTTGGTTGCCAGGTTTTCAAAAGGATGATGACATGTTGGAGAGGGTCCAGAGACAATTGACTAAGTTGGTTTCTGTTCTCTGGAATGTGAAACATGAGGACAGATTGAGAGAATGCAAATTACAGAGCCTAGTGAATAGAAGGAAGAGGGGGAGACATGATCAATTACCAGATTATCATGGATGAGATTTTTCATAGAAAATCTGGAGACAGGTGAAGAATGAGAGGCAATTCCTGGAAACTGTATAAGGCGAGTGTGAGCAAGGAAATGAGTGGATTTTATTTTTTTTTGCATTGAGAGTGGTGGGTGATTGGAATGCATTGCCTGAGAGTGTGGTCAGTGCAGGGGACAGTGAAAGCATTTAAGTCAAGGTAAGATGAGCTGTGCATGTGAGAGTGGGACCTCTCATGATGAGTCTCTTGACCCCATGGAGGTCTGTTGATAAAAATAATAATAATCACCCCACTCCCCGCAGATCCCTAGCCTCATCGATTTCCAGTAATCCAGTACCATTAATATAAAAGTGTGTGCAATATTTTCATCTTATATTTTGCAACTTTAAATTGACAATCATTGTCATATGCCTACACTGCTAATTTATTTAAATCATCCTGCAAGATATCCAACATCACCTTTATCAATTACTGCCCTTACCAGTTTTGCATCATCAAACTGCATATTTCTATCACTTAAATCTTCCACTATATCATTGTCTTGTAAGGTGTCATCTCCTTCCAGGAGGTTGACTATCATGAACTTCCACCATGTACAGTTTTTGTGCTTATCTCTTACATCCTTCATAAGACAAAAAGACCCAGTCCTTGATATTTTCCATTAAATCTGTTCTTTGTCTTCCTCCTCTTCTTTTTCCTTGTATAATTCCTTGTAAAAGTTTTTTTTTTTTTTTTGTCTACGAGAACCTTGTAAAAGTGTTTTTTTGTAGGGATTCATGCCTTCGAATTCATGACAAGGTAGGTGGTTTTCATTTTCTTAATGGTTTTCAAGAGGTTCATTTCTTCTCCAATCATCTTTAATATCTCTAAATTAGTTTTTTGGCAGTCAATGGGACTAAGGATTCTTCTGAAGCTTCACATTTCAAAGGCTTTTATGTTCACAATATTTTGAACATAAAAAAAGGTTTTTGCTCCATATAGCAGTGTTGACCACACATAGCATTTGGACAGCCTGATTCTTGATTTTGTGTGAATTTACCTTGATGCCAAGAATGTTCTTCATGCTAATGAAGGTTGATCTATCAATTTCTATCCTAAATATTTCATTATCACACTTTCCATTCTCTGTAATTAGTTGACCTAAATATATATGATTCTCTACTTATCTAAAGTATTTCCTCTGATCTTAATATTTATATCGGATATTTTCTCTTTTTCTTGTTACCAGCATGGTTTTGGTTTTTTTGAAGTTGAAATTAAGTCCATATTTTTAACTTAGTTTCAGTGTTTCTTCTAGTAGGTTTTGAAGATTTTTTTGTTTTCAGCCAGCAGTACTGTGTCATCTGCATATCTTAAGTTGTTTATATTTCTGCCTCCTACACTGACTCCTATAAATTCTGCTAATTCTTAGAAGATATTTTCAGTATAGAGGGTAAACAATATAGGAGAAAGAACACGCCCTTGTTTGACACCCTTCTTTATTGGTAATTCCTCCAAGATTTCTCCTGCAATTTTTATCGAGGCAGTTTGCTCCCAGTATAGATTTATCAGTAATCTGGTATCTTTGTTATCTATTTCTAATTTTTTGATGCATTCTATCATCATTTTCTACATCATCAAAGGTCTTTGTGTAGTCAATAAAACATAATTAGACTTCTTTCTGCTTCTACAGATATCTTTCTATAATAGTTCCAAAGACTCTTAAATGTAAGAGTCTTTCTCTAATCCCTTTATTTTCCTGAAAACCAGTTTGTGTCTCATTAATTTCCAATTTCATTTTATGTCTTTCTAGGATGATATACAGCATAAGTCATCTCATCAGAGGATGTAATTATAAATGAGATGTCAAATCATCCACCAATTGGTGAGAGTGACCATGAGGTGATTACCTGGGTGGTTGCCAGCAGTGTGAGGACCTCTGTGAGAAAAGGGTATATGTGGAACTACAAGGAGGGATGATTATGAAGAGCTCAGGAGAAACTTGTGGGTGTAACATGGAATGAGGAGTTAGCTAGAAAAGAGATCAATGCAGCTTGGGGGATTTTCAAAAACTATCTAGTAGATGTAATGTTCAAATATATTCCAAGGGTGAGAAGGTTAAATGAAGTAGGTGTGAGATGGATGAATAAAGAGATTAAGCATGCGATACAGAGAAAGAGGGCATTGTGGAGGCAGCATAAGCGAAGTGGAAATAACCAATTTCATGAGGTCTACAAGGACCAGGCAAGGAGGGTGACTTGGTTGGTGAGGACAGCTAAAGAGAGGTATGAACAGCAGTTAGCTAATGAAGCCAAAAAGAATCCTAAGGAGTTCTTTCGATATGTAGCCAGCAAAAGAAAGAATGATTATGGAAGGATGACATCGATTGGAGAAAATCGTATAAAGACAGCTGTTGCAGAATGTGTGGCGGAGATACTTAATGAGCAGTTCATACAGGTCTTTCAATCTTGTGAATGTGACTTCATAGAGAGACTGAGAGCAGTACATGATGGAGAGGAGAGACTGACTGTAAGTGAGCAAGAGGTGTATGGGAGTTGAGTAAACTAGATGTTAATAAGGCTGTGGGACTTGATAATATATCGCCACGTATTCTGAAAGAATGTGCCAGGGAGATGACACCTGTCTTGACATATTTTTTTAATACGAGTTCTTGCACTCGGTCAAATCCCTAAGGAGTGGAAGGAGGGCAAGATTGTGCCACTTCATAAAGGAGGTGATCGAACTCAAGCATTAAACTATAGGCCTATATGTGTGTCAGGTGTTGTGGTTAAGTTGTTGGAGAAGCTTGTGAGAACTAGGATCCAGAGTTGGGTTGACAACAATGGTATCATCTTTGATGGACAGCATGGATTTGCTAAAGGGAGGTCATGTTTTAGTAATCTACTTACTTATTACAATAAAGTGACTGCTTCCTTGGACAGAGGAGAAGGATACACAGTAATATACTTGGATTTTGCAAAAGCTTTTGATAGAGTACCTCATGATAAGTTGACAGTCAAAATAGAGCAGATGGGATTGGATATTAGGTTAGTGTATTGGATTGGAGACTGGCTATCTGATAGGTATCAACAAGTTTTGTATGGGGGTGCGATATCCAGGAAAAGGAAAGTCACTAGCGGAGTGCCTCAGGGATCTGTTTTAGGGCCATTACTGTTTAACTTGTATGTTAATGATATAGGGGATGATTTGATGGAGATATTCAGTTGTTTGCAGATGATGCAAAGTTGGGATGAACCATTAAGAGTAGTGAGGATGTTGTGACCTTGCAGGAAGACTTGAATAAATTGAGTGATTGGGCACGGAAATGAGTTCAATGTTGCAAAATGTAAAGTTTTAAAATTTGGAAAACAAAGATGGGATGCAGAATTTATGCTTGTGAGGATACGTTGTTGGAGGTGGAAGAAATAAGAGATCTGGGGGTGATAGTGAATAAGGATCTGAAATTTAGGGGACACATAGCCAAAATTGTGAAGACAACACAAAGACTTCTGGGAATAATGCGGAGGACACTGACATGTAGAAGTAGGGAGATTCTTGTTCCGTTGTATGAGGCTTTGATTAGGCCACACATGGACTATTGTGCCCAGATTTGGTCACCTGGTTTTTAGAAGGATGAAAAGATGTTGGAAAGGGTCCAAAAGCGACTGACTAAGGTAGTTTCTGACCTCTGGAATGTCGAGTATGAGGAAAGATTGAGGAGATGCAATTTGCAGAGTCTGGTGGACAGGAGGAAGAGGGGGAGATATGATAGAGACCTACAAGTTGGTAAGGGGTTGTTATAGGATCAATGCTGGAGAGGTTCTACAGAAAATAGTGGGAGATCGGGGGAGAATCAGAGGTCATCCCTGGAAACTGTATAAAGAAGGTGTGAGTAGGGAAGTGAGAGGCAGGTTTTTTCGTGCAGAGTTGTAGATGATTGGAATGCCTTGCCTGAGAGTGTGGTGTCTGCAGGGAGTTTGAATGTGTTCAAAGCACGGTATGATGAGCTGTGTGTGTGTGATAAAAGGACCTCCCAGATGAGTCTTTGACTACATGAGGTCTCGGGTAATAATAATAACTTTACTATCCGATTGATCAGATTGTTCTGTACTCTTCACATTTGATTGCCTTAGATTTTTTTAGGTACTAGTAGGAATGTCAAGTGCTTAAAATCTTTCGGCTGGTGTCCAGTTTCATATATGTCAATCAGTAATCTTATAGCCTTATCATTTAAAGCCTTTAGATATTCTGCCATAATTCCATCCATTCCTGGAGATTTTCCTGGTTTCAGTTTCCTAATGCCATTTGTTATTTCGCAGGAAAGATAGCAAGTCCCTCCAAATTTTCTTGTGACAGTTTATCTATTCTATCATGATTGTAAGAGATCCTTTGAATACTCTATCCATCTATTCCCTTATTTTGCTTTCTCCATAAGGATGTTTCCACTGGCATTTTCAATACGATGAGAGCCTTTTCCCAGATTTGCTAGTTAGTTCCCTAACTTTTTCATGAAGTTCTCTGGTTTTGTGTTTTTTTGTCCAAAAGCTCAATTTCCTTGAATCTGTTGAGCCATACTTTGTTTGCAATCCTGCATTCTTTCCTGATCTCCTTGGTTAAGTTGTATTCAGGACAATTTTTGTGTTTCTTTCTTTCCTCCATCATTTTCAGTATCTTGTCATTCATCCAAGGTTTACTCATATTTGGGAATTGTTTGTTTTACTACCTTTTTCATGCTCTCTTTAAATTGCTACCATCTATCCTCAACTCATCTTCAGAGTAAGGATACTTGGTGGAATCAAGAACATTAACAGCAGTGGATAATGACAGTTCCTTTAAAAATATATCTTGTATTTCTTAATTTTTAAAGGAGCCAAGATCACATTTTTCTATGTGTATAGGCTTCATTGTTTTCTTTAATTTTATTCCTGCTTTAATGACCAGAGGGTTGTGGTCTGATCTAATATCAGCCCCTGAATATGTTTTGGCTTTTAAGAAATCTTTTTTTAATCATTATATAGTCAATCTGGTTTTTGTAGCTGTCTCTATGACTTTTCCATGTGTAACGTCTTCTAGGAGGTAGGCTAAATGTAGTATTTGTTATTATCAGATCGTTTTCTTCACAGAATTGTGAAGAAAATACCCTATGTCATCAGTCTAAATGCAGTCATAGAATGATAGCTTCCCAGATATCTTATAAATTAATGCAACCTATACCTGTTGAGGTCGGGTGGGGGTGCTTTATGGCTAATGCTGATTCTAAAAACACTCAGACCTACAGCATTTTGTCAGGTTATCTACTTATTTTGCAGTTATCCTCCATATCTGGGGGGGGGAAGAGGTTGATCAACTATCTGTTGTTGGTGGACCTGTTCAATGTGGTCAGCTCCACAACTCGGAGCTCACAACAACACCAGGAATTGTTCAACTATCCTCCAGATGAACTGATGGATTTACTAGACCAAAATCAGAGGCAGTAAACAATATCCTTATGATGCACAAATTAGATATTGTTGCTCTATAAGAAACTCAGCACACCTTGCAAGAAAATATTACCATTCCTGGCTACATTCTTCTCACTGATAAACCCGATAAAAGACATGGCGTGGCATCAATACATAAGTAATTCTGGAAAGCATCTCTGAATCACTGGGAATGGAACACACATAAAGTGACTTTTCCATTAGTATCCATCTGCACAACTTCACAATCTACAGTATGCACCAACACATTACATGCAACTTTAATAAGCAAATTGGAATAAATGGGAATGAATATGAAACACATGATATGGTTATGAGAGTGGCTGATGGAAAGATACCAAAGTATAGCATGTGGAGGAGGAGAATCCAGGAGAAAGCAGGTAACAAGCAGTGTGTCATAAAGCTCTGTGCTTGGACCACCACTGTTTAATTTGTATATAAATGATATTAGAAAACAATTTGAAATATTAAGTTGTTTAATGTTGATGCAAAACTAGATAGCATAAGAGTTTAGGATTTAGCGTTTAAGGATTTAAAGAGCACGCAGGGTGATTTAAATAGGCTGAGAATCTGGACAAAAGATAATGGCTGCTAGTTTAATGTGGAAAGGTGTAAAGTTATGCATTTTGCAATAAACATCACAAGTCATGTACAAAATTGATGGAACTAAACCTCAAGGAAATTGATGAAGCTAGGGATTTGTGGGTGTTGGTAGAGAATAGAGAAAGTTTAGAGGGCATACTGCTAAGGCAATTCAAGAATACACTAACAAGCAAAGATAAGATACTTATCATTCCTTTTAATAAGGATATGGTACAGACATATCTAAATTCTGTGTTCAGATATGCTCACATGAAGAGGCACCCCATGACAGACTGAGAATTTATGGGTTGCAAAAGTTGATTAATAAGCATAAAAGAGGAAATATGTTATAAACATTAAAGTTACTAAAAGAGGATTAAGAGTCCTATAAAGGAGTGATGCAGAGGAAATATTTAAGCAGTTTGCTGAGGGAGGGAGAGGAACTGAACAAGGGGTCATGCTTAAGATTAAGTTAAAGTGTGGTTAATAAGGGCGTGAGGACTATATATTTTACTTGTTAAGTGCTGAATAAGTGAAATAGGTTGCCAGAGTCTATTGTCAGTATTTTGTCTCTCAATGAGTTCAAGAACAGGTAAGATAGATATTGCGTAGACAGTTTGAGCCACCTATGAAGATTCTTCAGATCCACAGAAGTATCCACATCCAATAATAATATCATTATTATTACTCAGGACTTCTGTTGAGGCACAAGACTCACTGTGGGAGGCCTATGCTAGACAACATAGAGTCTATCATACAACTCCTTACACTCATTCACTGTTAGTGCTGTCACCACCCTTACAGGCAATGCATTCCAAGGTTCAACTGCCCTCCATGAAAAGAAATTACTCCTAACTCTCTTGCTCAAGGTTTCTTTTTTCAACTTTAAGGGATGATCCCTTATTCTCCTCTTTCCCCTCATTCTGACATATGAAAATACACCTGTGTCAACCCTGTAACTACATCTTAACAGTTACAATATCTCAGTCATATCCTCTCATTTTTGTTAGTTGCCTAAGTACTCTTTCAAAGGTTAATTTATTCCCTTCAAATCCTGAGCATAATAGTCCAGGGTGCTCTGATCAGGGTTTTATATGATGGAATTCACAACCCTTCTATTTCTACTGCTCAGGGTCCTTCTCAGTATTGCAGCAATCCTCTGGTCTACCTTCACCACTTTTGTGATATGTCCACTGAACTTAAAGTTTCTATTAATTTTCACCTATCCCACAGTTCCTTGCCTCCACCACTTCAAGTGGAATTGAATAGGTCTCAGTACTGAGCCCTTTGGGACACCACTTATAACCTTCTACTTCCTTAATACTCCGTCCTACACAACTCCCTATCTATCAGACCGCCAATCTCCAATCCAATTCACTAAACCTGATATTTAAACCTACGTGCTTTAATTTAAATCGGCTTATCATGTGACACCCTGTCAAATAGCTTTGTAAAGTCCAAAAAATTGGCAGTATATGCATTTCCCTCATCAACTGCACTTGTTCCTTTATTATAAAGGGCAATCAGGTTATAAAACATGAGACCCCTTAACAAATCGATACTGACTCTCAAAGATAATATTGCTCTTCTCTGCCCAATGCTGTATATCATCTCTCACTAATTTCTCCAAAATCTTTACAACTACTGATGAAATAGAAACTGGTCTCTAGTTTGGCACTTTCATTATACTACCACTCATTGGCTACACTTTCCTGTAGCCAGACTCTCACTACAAAAGACAGTCAAGTCAAAGGAGCTGTCAGTTCATTAATGTATTCCCCCAAAACCAGTGGCAAAATCCCATCCAATCTCATTGCTTTATTGGCATCCAGAGTACTCAATATTTAAAACATACTTTCCTCTTGCACTTCTAAACCTTGAATCCTCCTCATCCCTTTAGTATTAAAACTTACTTCTGCAGAATTAAATAACATCCCAATAAAGTGATCATTAAACAACTCCACTATGTCCTCTGCATCACTCACTCTATTCCCATCTTTGTCTGCCAGTACTATTCTTCCACAATCATTGCTTCTCCTACTAGCCATGTAATGAAAGAATTTCTTAGTACTTTCATTGGATCTCAGGGACAATCTTTTCTTATATTCAAGTTTCATATCTTCATATCTGTTCCATAATATCTTTTTTTCACCTGCAGTTTCCCCATTTGATATTGTTTATCATGCATTTTACAACAAACTGTGTTCTCTTTTTTCACTCGAGGTATATAACTTGGCATTGCTGCTAATAAATATTTCTTCACCAGTTCCTATGCATTAAGGATATCTTGCCTTTCCAATTCCTCCATCCATATAACTGTCCCAAGCTGATTTCTATGATTATTATAATCACCTGCCTTATAATTCCACACAAATTCCTTTCTATTTGATAATCCTACATGTCTATTCATCCTCCAAGTCAAAACTACATGGTAAGTCTCTCCAGTTAGGGATAGAGATGCTGTCTTAGTTTAATCAAATCCTCTGATGCTATGACCAAATGGAAAACTCTGAAACCTTGAGTTCCTTTTACTACCTGTTGCCTGAGTCATTTGTCCCTCAAGAATTCCAGAAATCCCATTCCCTTAATACTACATGCAGTTTCCTCTTGCCAATTTATACTGCTGTAATTAAAATCTCATATAATAATCCTTTTCACACTTACAAAGCTGAACGGCCTAAATGTCTCCTGTTCTTCACCCTCTAAGCTCCCTAGCTTATAGCAACATCCCACTAAATATCCTGTCTTACTCATCCACCTGTGCCTCACACCAAACGCACTCAAAACCATTAGTGGCGTGGCGTCGCATACAGTTCTCTTCTGTAGTGAAATGCACTCTAGGCATCCACATAATCGAACATATCTTTTCATATGTTCTAGTTATTATAACATTCATTATTGATGCTCTTCCCCTCTGTTGTGCATTATCATAACTGGGTAACACACACAACCTCAAGTATGAAGACCCTCATATCTCTCATTATCCAATTCACACTGCTTCTCATGTAATTTGTACTGATCATCACAATCATCTCATCCATTCTTTCACCTCGCATAACTGTCATAGTCACACTGTCTATTTTTCTTCCGGACAAAGACTCCTCTGGCATTCTATTTTGTGCTCCCCGGATGATCGAATATCCATATATCACACCTCTTACCACCCTGTTCCTTCCTTGCTCACCTGCATCCCTCACTCTCTCTTTTCACTTTCTCTCCTTGCTCTCTCACTTACTTTTCTCTTCTTTCACACTTCTTAACTAATTCCTAATACATTCCACCTCTCCTCTCAGTACATCTGTCTCTCTCTGCAAACAACTTATATAACTGGGCGTTCACTCTCCCAATCACAACACCAACCTCTTCCAAATCTACTACACTCCTTAATTTTATATCCTTATTCACATGCCACCAGTCTTCTTTACCCTCAATCACACTGCCTTTCTCCCTCTCTGTTATCATTCATTCATTTCTGGCATAATGCCACCAAAAGTCTGTTGTTCTAAGTTCCATATTGCCAAGCTCTTTTCATTTCCAGCATGTTAAAAAAACATGTAATTCCTGGTCCTACAAAATCTCATATGCTGCATAAAATGTAGTCCTTAAATGGTGGTGGGACAGGCAATAACATATGGGCAAACTGACTTGCAGCAGCCACTATTATTCAAACACCATACAAAGAAGTGACAAAATACACTAAAATATTACTTTGACGTACAAATTCAACAAGCACATACTATCCACAGACAATATGTTCTACCTAGATTAGACGCCCTGTAAATCTAAAGCAAAAACTCTAATAAATTATGAAAACTTATCTTTTTTTCCCCTCTGTCACCTCGTAACATGTCCTACTGTAATATTGCTCTCTGGTGGACCCAATGATAGAAACATAAATAGATAGAAATAATAGAAAGATGGAAGAAATAATAAAGAAGTATATAGATAATTGTTAATGTTTTTTACTTTATAGGACTGCATCCTTAACTTCTTGATAATGTCCTAATTTTTCTGGCCTTGCACTTCACCACATGCTTCCCCTATTGAGCTGATCAAGGTATCTTCAAATTTTGTCACTTAGTCTTTCAGGTTTGGTTCCTGATATTAAACACTTTCATTTATTCCCCCCCCCCCCCTCCAGTAATATTTGAGTGTACAATTTTGATAGTTGCTCAAATTTGATGTCTTTTAAAACTTTATATAAATATAACTTGACAATTTTCATTATTATCATTTTATCATACTCAAAACAAAATGATGGTTTCTATTTCAAATCTTGTACTCTTTTATCATCAGTGTGAATACAGCAGTATCAACAATTTAAAAAACAGCTAATAAGATTTTTCTTATTTTTTGCTTGCTTTTTCCATGTGAATTTATTATTATTTTTTTGGAATATGGTGTTAGTAATTAACAGCCCATGTTATGAGCAGATATCCAGCAGGTACTTTTCATTATTATTAGTCCTGCCTTTTTCTCAAAACATTTTAGTGTACTTGTGATTCATTTTTCACTCTATTGTCAAGAACCAGCTTTTCCTTTATGTAGGTTTACAATAATATTCAAATAATTTGTCTACTTCTTCATTACTTGCATCTTCAAGGGAACGAAGACACAAATATGTTGCATCTTCAAAATTTGTTCATATCACTATTTTAAATTACCTGCCATTTGGGAAGTAATCATCATGTTTAGTGTTGAATACTATCAGCTATCTCTTCATTTTCTTGATCACTGATACCCAAAAAATCACTATGGTTATTCTTTAGAATTATCTCCAATTTTAATCTTCATCTCATTAATACCAATTATTTAACATGCTATGTCTTTATATGTTTTGCAAACTAATTTCTTATACATTTAATAAGAATAAACTGCAAGTAAGTTGTAAACTCCTGAAATATGGTAAAGAAACAAAGTCCTTATATCTGGGATTAATATCACATGAAAGGGATAAGGTCTTGGTACACAACAGTCTATAGGCAACTGTTTTTGGATAACCAATAAGAATGAACTGGTAGAAAACTCAACTTTTTCTTTTTTATCAGCATTTGCTTCTAAGGTAAAGGTGGCTTTATTTTCTGTTGTAGTAATAATGCTAAACTTCTATTTCAAACGAACTGCCCACAGAACAGGTCTATGACTGATTAATTTTTAACAGTTAACCAAAAAGAGCTGTTTATAGATTGTGGTCAAGAGAGAAATCTTACATGCTATTACAGAACTTCTATTCACCATTCTTCACAATATACCTTCTTACATGTAGACATTGTGTCTACTTTAAACCAGCTCAATACTTCAAAACTTTTTACTCTCTCCAGAAGATGGTTTCCTTCTTTAGAAATATCCTGGCATCTATAAAATCTACTATTCCTATGGCAATGTTTATGTAGGATATGACAGGTCAGACTTCACAGTTTATGCCTTCATCTTACAAAACTGCTGGTAAATCATCTTTTCAAAGAGCCCAGTGAGGTCCCATGTTTGCATTGAAGTCTGAATAGAATTAAAGATCATGTTCTACATATCTTTTGGAAGTTCTTGCAATATATCAGATGTTACATGCTAAATATCACTTACAAACCATGAACAGTGAACCTGCATTCAAATTTGTTAGGTATATTGCATGTATGAATTTACTCTCCCCCTGAATGTATTTTTTTAAATATGATTTTATGGAAGTCATCTGAGATTTGATTTTGTTCTCAGTTATTTATAGTGATGATGGTAACAGTTCCACATCTGAATTCTAATGAGAGAATTCCCAGTATCTTACTGTTTTTATTTTTTTTAAATAACGAAACCTGTGGTGCATTCATAATTTTAGAAAGATGTTCTGAGATGCCTTTAACGTAAGGTATGGGAATCCTATGCACTAAAATTATGAAGAAATACAATTTTGCCACTGCTTACAAACCTATCAACCAAATTTACAATTTATTACCTTCTCCTAAGGACAAATTCTCACCCTTGATGTTACCTGGTGTTTATGAGATTCCATGCTCATGCAAATTATCTTACTTTGGACAGACAGGTAGGTCTGTTCAGAAACGCATCTCGGAACATCAAGACCACATTCGTCTTCTTAAACCGCAGAAATCTGGCCTCTCTCAACACGGAATTGAAAATCCAAACCATAGGATACATTGGGAAAAGGCTAAACTTTTACATAGATCTTTATTTAAACACGAACGTTTATACAAAGAAAGTTCTGAAGCCCTACTACACAGACCAAACCTAAACCGCAACGACGTTCTTACTATTCATAAAGTATGGGAAATTATCATACAAAATTGTGTTAAATGATTAACGTTTTTTTTTTTGTACTACTTTAACACGTTATGCACGTTTTCATGAGATTCTATTGTAATCATGCACCCTAACTGTATGTTATTCCTAATTTTGTTTAAATACTGTACTGATGATGTCCTAAGATACTTAGGATGAAATATTTACAATTAAATAATTTTCACTGTGGTTTATACGTGTGTTTCTTCTAATTACTGTTTTTATGATCTATCCTCATGATTATTTCTTTTATAAATATAAACCTCTTCATTAGAATTCTGCAAGTTCAAAGAATACATCATTATTCAGAACATCATGGCTGTTCTCCATTCATAGTGGGATAGATAAATGAAAAATATACCATCTACCATGCTGCTTTACAGGTGGGACAATGCAGCAGTCTTGATCACAAATTTTCCAGATCTAGATTCTCCTAACTGATGAAAAAGATTCCACATTCCAAAGTATCAATTATATTTTCTGGTCATCCACAATATAGTTGTTGAAGTTTAACCACTGTTTCCATCATTATCACTAAATAAATATGAACTTTTTTTTTAGCAGGGTATTTATGGGAAGAAGCAACTTGCTCATGGAGATTGTATATGCAGTCTTCTGTATGGATGTACTATCTGCACTGGGACTCACTTCTGCATAGATTATTACTGATCTCTTGGTAATTGCAGTCACCAATTTTTTGCAAGACTGAATGACAACATATGCTATAATCCATGGACCTTCTTTCTGTGAAAATATGTGGTCTTCCATGTTGCAGTTCCACACCGACATTTCCATTCATTTTTATATAATCTTTCATGCCGTTGTGCTGGGAGAGTAACTTTTCAAAAATTCATCTTATGCTCAGCATCCCCCACAACATGACATAACATCAGATAATATGTCGTTCTAAACCACTAAGCTTTACTATGTTTAGTTCAAATTGAACTAATAGATATGGGAACAGAAGAATATATATATATATATATATATATATATACAAAGAGATTCAGTAATCCCTTATATATATATAATATATCTTCCTAGAATCCTGTAAACATCAATAATTGAGAAGATTATTTAGATGTGCTTTGATATGTGCTTCAACTGAGACGTTCAAATAACTATAGAAACAATTTTCAGCATCTCAATTACATTTACTGCTATGTAATTGAGATACTGAACCATCACTAATGAATTGTCTGATTATGCTGATCTGTTACATGTCCAAATTACTGACACCGTGTAGTGATTCAGTTTCTGTAGGTTGAAGATGTAGCAGATGTAGAAATTATTTTAAGACTTGCAGCACAGTCTAATGACAGTGTTTTGCAATAGCAAAGTGTATATATATGAAATGATAAAATTCATGTGTTCAGAATTGATAGAACAAGTATCATTGACAAATAATGATCAAGGTCATATCAGAGACTGATGATAAAATTGAAATAGTTGGTGCAATTATTCTTAACAACAAGAGGGTAATGATAACTCATTCGTAGTAAGATTTTAAGATAGTGCATTATGACTTTTACTGATTTTATTGTATTTAGCACATCTGCTAATATATTTTAAGGCAGATGATTAAATTAAGGTAGGGTTTAAAAAAATGGCACCAAAAACACACTGTCTGCAAGATAGTTATTACCTGTTGTAAACTTAGCATTTTTCGAGGCTTCAGAGTCAGCTAGCAAATTACTTGCTGCCATTCTTTGTCATATGTGCCTGGAGGAAGTCAGAGTGGTGGTATGTAGGGACCAATTTGTAAGCCACAGTTTGCAAAGAGGAGTTGAGTTAAATTCTCCATGTGTATGACTTAGTAAAGAGTCTGCTCCTGTATGGGTCATAATTCTCCCAGTTTAAATTCAACTTTAACAATCCAAAATAATTTTATTGTTATAGTGCAAGCAAAAGGAAGAATGAATGTGGAAGAATAAGTTTACTGAATGCAGATGGTACTGCAGTGTCAGAAGCTAATGAGATTGTTCAATTAATGAGTGCTCACGTTGATAAGCTATATCAACCAGGTGTATGTAACATGGTGCAGAGTGCTACTGCTATATTGGATGAAGAGTTAGCAGTGCATGAAAATGAGGTTAGAGAGCTGTTGCATAACCTAGATAAGAATTTGTCAATAGGGACAGATGGAACATCAACCCGTCTGCTAAAGGAATGTTCAGCTGAATTGGGTAGGTCTTTCACACATTTGTATAACTTGAGTCTCAGCTCAGGAATGACACCACAGGAATGGAAGGAATGTATGATAGTTCCATTGTAGAAGGGAGGTGCAAAAACTGTTATCTAACTATGAACCTATCAGTATCTCTGTTGTGGTAGTGAAGATTTTAGAGAAGTTTGTAAGAACTTGCATACAGAAATGGTAGACAAACAAGTTATATTCTGTAATGAGCAGTATGGGTTTACTAAAGGAAGGTCATGTTTTAGCAATTTGCTCATATTTTATAACAATGTTACGGCTGAGTTGGATAACAGGAATAGATACACTAAGATAATGTTGGATTTTGCTAAAGCATTTGATAGGATACCACACGAAAGACTGTTGCATAAACTGGAGAATATGGGATTGGAATATAAACTCTTGACTTGGATCAGTGGATGGTTGACAGATGGATATCAAAAAAGTGGCATATAGTGGGTATGAATCTGCCAGATTTAAGGTGACTACTGATATATATTAAGGCTCACTCCTCAAGCCATTGTTGTTCAATCTATACAATAATGACATTAGGAAGGGTCTAACAGGAGATGTGGAATTGTTTGCCAATGATGCAAAGATAGGCAGCGCAATCAGGGATGCTATTGATATTCAGCACTTACAAAATGATTTGATAGGCTGGAAATTTGAGCAAATAAAAATGGCTATCAGTTTAATCTTAGTAAGTGTCAATTTATGTACTTTGGCATGATGAGATTTCCATGGTATATCTCATCATGCCAAATGATGAGATATATCATGGACTATCTCATCATTTGATGAGATAGTCCATAGAAAAAAAAGAAGACTACTTTTTTTTTTTTTTAACATTCAATAGCAACTGAAGGAAATCTTAGCATAACAATCGGAACTGTACAAATTCGGAAGAAGATTAGTACATGAGGATTTTAGCAGCTTATTGTAGTTGTTTATTTTAATTATAGAAATTTGCATTTATCTATTTACCTAATTTTTATTTTTAAGGTTTTTGATTTTATGTTATTCTATTTAATTATCGCTAGAGGTCAGGCTAGGAAAAAGATTAATTAATAACGTAGATGTATTTTATCAGTGTACAGGACTAGAGCTTGTTTCCCTATACGCATGTATCCTTCTGATGATGACCTCAATGCAGGGGTCGAAACGTCAAGCATTATTTTGTTAATAACTAGTAAAATAATCATTTCAACACGTGTGTCTTGTGTCCCTAAATTTGTAAAAATGAATGCTGATCACCATGTAACCTTAAAAGAAAGATTGTATCCAGATTATGGGATTTAGATTATGAGGACAGTTTGTGAGTATGTGGATTATAGACTCTGGTTAACAGGAGAAAGAGGGATGATATGATAGAGGAAACTTCTGAATGAATGTTATAGGATATCGTCTGATGAAATTTTTCATTATATGGAAGGGGGATAGATAACATGGGAGGACATTCATGGAAGTTAAGTTTATCAGCAATCAAACTGCTAAAAAACTTAACTGTTTCTCTGTGGGAGAAAAACCCACAGAGCAGTGAGTGAGTGGTATAGTTTTCCTTCAAGGGTGGTGAACACATCTGGTGTGAATGAACTTAAGAGAAGGTATCAAAGATGGCTTTGGTGATTTATAGCCTCTCTCAGTGAGTCCATGACTCCCTGGAGGTCTCAGAAAATAGAGTAATAAAATAATAACAACAACAATTATCTGATCATGAAAAATCAACCAATAGATTTCATGTGGAAGTTTTTTTTTTTATTTTTTGCTAGAGTAAATTAAACCTGAAGAAATTATGTTCTTGATCACATGTAATATTTCTGTGATTTAGAATGTTCGCTTGGTTATGTGATTTTTTTTATGTTGCTCCCACCCATGAAAGGTTATATGCAAATCTATAGAACATTTTGTACCTTGGGTGGGCTATGGATTTTTATAAGTTTTACATATCTTTTTGTATTTTTTTATATAGTCTGGAAACTCTCCTCTAGAGACCAAATGTGGAACATTTTCAAGCCACTTCAGGCCTACAATAAGCAGGATGGTGGTCTCACACCAGACTATGAAGTTCATGAAAAATCTGCTCTGCCATGTAAATAATTATTCCTTCTAGTTTTTTTAATATGGGCCTTGTAACCTAATAACGCAAGTCTGATGACTTATGAAATTTGTCAGGGTATTTTTTTGATAATTTAATATAATCTAATTCTTGTTAACAAACATGTGGTCTCCATACTGGAAGTCAAATAAATATTTGATGTGTAGGCCACATGGGGTGATCCAGAAAGATTTACACATCCATTGGAACTTTAGAGACTTTGGAGAAGGCAGCTGACACAACAAAAGCACAATACAAAGGAAAAATTGGTCTTTGTGGGAGATCTAAACAGCAGAGCAGGAAATGATTACAAGACATAGAAATGTCTTGGGAAAATTTGGAGAAAACAGAAAAGCTAATAATAATGGTGAATGCCTGCTGGATTTCTGTTCGACATATTGATTAGTTATTACTAATACCATGTTCCAATATAAAAATGTGCACAAATTCACATGGAGAGAAGATGCAAGAAATAAGAAAGATCTTATTGACTATGTTATAGTTGATAGCAATGTTTTCTCACTGGTTCAGAACATGTGATACAGATGATTTGAAATAGGAAGTGACCACTCTTTAGTTTTGAGCAGGATAAAATTGAATTTCATATTGAAAAGAAGAGTCTATAAAAAGTTTTAAAATGAAGCAAGGTTGAACAGCTTTCAGAGGTGAACTTGAGACTCAAATACACAAACATCATTAAGCAAAAAAAGAAAGAATTTGAAAACAAGAACAAACTTGGAGATTCACTGAAGAAAACATTCACTGATTCAACTAGAGTGGTGAGATTGTCTGTAAGGACAGAAAAATCAGAACGCCATGATGGACTCAGGAAGTTAAAGAGGCAGTGAACGAAAAGAAGAAAGCTAATGGAAGTTCATGGCAAGTAAGCCAGCTTGTGCTCTTAGAGAATACAGAGAACAATGTAAGAAAGCAAAGCGCTGTATAAAATTAGCTAACCAAAAGTCATGGGAAGACTTTGGTAAGAACATAAATATCAGGGATGGTGGAAAATATTCTGCAGGCTATTGAAAAAAAGCTTAAAAATGGAGGAAAGAGTACTGATTAAGGTGACATGAAAACTGAAGATAAAATATTTTAGATGTCTGGAGTAATTACTTTGAAAGAAAGCAGTGTCAGCATGATGGTAAAAAAACTTCCTACAGGAATGCAATCAGAAATACATATCCATACTTGAAGTAGAAAAAGTCATCAAAAAATGAAATGTGGAATGACAGCTGGAGTAAATGAAATCAGATCAGAAATTATCAGATATGGAGGTATCCAAGTTTTACAGTAACTATATTGCATAATTCAGAAGGCCTGGTCAGAGGGTCGAAATGAAAAGAAAGGGAAATAAAACTGAATGTGAGAATTACAGAGGTATTTCCTACTGAGTGCTCCTGATAAGATTATGCAAGTATACTTGAGAAACAGCTAAAAAAAGGTGTGGAAAGGAAGCTTAGTGAAGAACAATCTGGAATGAAGCCAAACAGAGATTGCCAGGATCACATTTGCACTTTAAGACAAATAGTTGAGAAATCTAAAGAATATTATAACAAGGATCTGTATTTAAGTTCTGTTCATCTGGAAAAAGGCATATGAAAGGTGCCAAGAGGAAAGCTCTTCAAAACACTAAAATTATATGGTGTAAATGGGACATTATATCGAGCAATACATAATCTATATTTAAGCTGTAAGTCAGCTGTAAGAATTGAAGGAAAGTACAGAAAGATGATGTGATATTAAATCAAGTGTGCGACAAGGGTGCACATATATCCACTATTATTCATTATCTATATGGATCACGTTATGAAGGAAAGTGGTATTAAATCTGAGATCAAAATTGGTAATGTTAATCTTAGCTCTTTACTTTATGCAGATGATGTTACACTTTTGAATAAATAAAGTACAGGTCTGCAAGATTCCCTGACTAAATTGAATAACTATTGCAATAAATTTGGTATGAAAATCAGCAATAAAACAGACGAAGACAATGAAAATAGGCAAAAACACTGAAAACATCAACTGTATCCTGAATTGTATCCTGAATGGTGAACCTATAGCAAGTAAAACAATTCAGCTATTTAGGCACAATTTTTAGTGAAGATGGTAAATTAAATATGGAAATAGACAACCGAATTAGTTAAGCTGGTGTGTTAGGAAGTCAGCTGAATAAATTTATATGGAATAAAAAAGAAATTAGTCAAAACACTAAATTAGCTGTATAGGAGAGAGTATGGATCTGAGAACTGGAGTTGAAATAAAACACTTGATCAAAGACTGGAAACGTCTAATATGAGAGTTCTGAGAATGATTAGTGACATGAACAGATGGCATCAATGATAGTATGGCATTAAAGATGAGGATATTAAGAAAGAACCTCACGCTGTTAGCATTCAGGAATGTGTTATCAGAGCTAATCTTACTTGGTATTTCCACTTAATTAATGATCTGATCTGATAATATTGGAGCCTTGACAGATAACAGATTAATTTGGAGGAAAATTGTCGATTAGAAGTTAGTAAGATGTTGAAAGTTTATTTTTTCACTTGGTTAGAGTATAATAAAATTATACTCTACCATCCTACCCATCTTCCCATCCTACCATCCACTCTTTTTATAATTTTTTTCTGTATTAACCTTTTTTTCTCCACCTTTACAACAAGTTGCCCTGGTGTGTATCACCTTACCCTAGTCCTGAAGATACTTCAGGTGCAAACTTTGTTTGCTCACACTTGGATAAAGGATTAAACTAATTTTATTATACTCTAACCAAGTGAAAAAATAAACTTTCAACATCTTTCTCTAAATCCAGAGTAATTTATTAAAAAAGGGTGGCACACCATTTGGCAACTCCTATAGGTAGAGATGACCTGCTAATGCTTCTGCCTGGTATTTCCACTAGGGCCTGGCTCCCACTGAAGAGACCTCAATAAAGGTCGAAACTAGTCTGGGTAGTGGCCCTTCCTTTAATGCATAACATTAGACATATCCGCAAGGAGATGTGTTTTGCATTATAGGAGATACTGAGATAGGAGTGTTGGTAGCTTTCTCCACCTTTACAACGAGTTGCCCTGGTGTGTATCACCTTACCCTAGTCCTGAAGATACTTCAGGTGCAAACTTTGTTTGCTCACACTTGGATAAAGGATTAAACTAATTTTATTATAGAAGTTAGTAATGGTGTAACATTTTCACTTAGTACTATCATAATTATTATATCATATCATATAACTGAGGGTACGAATCAGGAATTTTTATGGAGTTTTTTCTTTTTTCACTGGTGATGTTGATCTGATAACTTACAAAACTTACTATTTTTTTTTTTTTTTTTGTTAGTTCATTATTATTATTATTTTTGGTAACCTGCATGGAGTCAGCAGACTCATTGTGGGAGGTCCACTCAACCAGCAACATGTCTATTATAATGCACTTTGAAGTTATTTACACTACCTGCATTCACAATGCACTCAGGCAATGCATTCCACTCACTAACTCACCAGATATAAGATCTACTCCTCACATCCTTCTTCACCACATCTTTATACAACTTCCAGGAATGTCCTCTCTTCTTCCCATCCTACCATCCACTCTTTTTATAATTTTTTTCTGTATTAATCTGATTGAATTCCTTTACTAACTTGAAAGTTTCTATCATTCTCCTCTTTTCCTCCTATCCACCAACTTCTGTGATCCGCATTCTCTCAAACACTCTTCATAATCAACATTAAAGAGTCCTGATATCACTTTGGTCATTTGTCTTTGAACCCTCTTCAGTGTTTCCACATCACAATGAAAACTAAATATAATAAAATAAATGAAAAAATAAAAAATAAAATAAAGTTAAATAAGTTTTAAATAAATTTACATGATTTTAAATAAAATCTAATCCTCATTAACAAATTTGGTCTCTGTGCAAGAAGTTTAATGAACAAAAAATTCAGTTCGTGTTTTAGTGAGCTAACGAAATGTTTGCATATGAAATACATTGGACAATGATTGAGACACTGAAGTACTGCCATTTTCCCAAATAAGCAGCAGAGGAAGCAGTATATATGAAGCTTGCTACTTCCTTGTGCACATCTGAATAAAATATTCAAAAAACGAAGCTGAGTAATACACTTATATATTTTTTATAGTGATGCCATACTAATTTTAATATACACATATTAAGATACTTTGACTTATTTTCTTACGATATGTACGAAAATCAAAAATTCAAATTAAAATAATCCTGTAAATCACCTTTACAACAACTTTATCTTCATCTCTTAAATGAAGAAGTAGTGTAACTAGATTTTGATGAATCTGTTCTATAAATGATTCTGCTGAAGGGCCAGTCCCAAACTGCGATAAGTTTCCAAATAAAGTGAATGCTGCTGCCCTGACTGAAGGCTTCTCCTGTCAAAATTTTGGAACATATTATTCAAATATTATGAAGTAACAAATATAGGCTTTGTCTTATTAAGTAATAAAACAAGATTAATAATTTAAGAAATTTGTTATATTAAAAATTAATTAGAATTCTTCATATATTCAAAAATCCCTCATTTATCTGATTACAGCAAGAATCAATTGGCTGCTTGGATAACTGAGGGGGTCACTTAAGTGAAGGTATAGTTATGTAGTGTTGCACCAGGAAGTTGGCTGACAACACTAGCCAGTCAGCGGGTTGGTTAATTGAATGGTCAGTTCTTTGAAGGTTAGATAATTGAGAGGAGACCACTGTGACATTAAAAGCAGTAATCAAATGTTTCAAAATTTTAAACCATTTTTATTATACAGATGAAATTATTCTTGCATTCTGGCTAGCTGAATTTCATTGAAATTTGGTACTGGGAATCCATACAAAAAAATTGCTAAGCTGTTTTTTTTTTTTTTTTCTTTCCAGGGATGCAAATGGCAAAATGTGTCAAAATTATATATTTTAATAATTCCACTCTGGATGGGTAGTATTCAATTAAATTTAGGATGTAGAATGCACACCAGAAAATGGCAATGGGCAAGTCATATTGCAGGAAGTAACACTAAACAATGACAAAGCTCACTTTCCATCTCTTGGATACCAGAGATAGAAAGAGTGCTGCATGAAAACCAGAGACAGTGGGAAGATGAGATTAATGAGATGGCTAGAACTCACTGGCACAGAAAAGCTCAAGATAGGACTGAATGTAGGACTTTGAGGTAGCTTTCATCCAGCAGGGAACAGAAAATGGCTGATGATTATGATGACTAGAATAAGTCCATATGGTGCCGTTTTCATTTCAATCAGATGAGATCATTTTCACTGCAAAAACACACACACTAATAGTAGTAATAATTCAACACTGAATAGATGAATTTAATGAAATTTGTATTAAAGATTAATATTAAAAGTTACAAAGTTATTTGAATATTTAGATTAAATTTGCTCTTACTCTTATTAAATTCAAAATTAGGAAAAATGTCTGCAGTACAAAAGCAAAATCTAGATTTTATTAACTGCACTTTAATATCCGAAAGATATTAATTTTTTTCAGCTTTTTCAAAAGGATCTCCATTCAATAGCATGCATAATATAAATTTATCACTAGCATTACAATACTTGAAAAAAATAATGAAAATAGCGAAAATTGTATACTATACTGTATGTGCATAATCATGTCGCTTTTATTTCAAGTTTGATGATATTAAACAACACCAAAGAAAAATTTGATGGATTTAAAGTAGCATCTTCAGAAAACACAAATGTGCCCAGTACAAACATAAAGCCACTGGAAATTAGTACTGGAAACAATTCCAATTGTTTTGGCAGAATGGCAAACTTGAGGTACCTGATGCTGGACTATGCATTATTTCATGTGATATATATCTCTTATATCATCTGTACACAGGCACTTACTCTTCTTTCCTTCCCCCCCCCCCAATCTTTACTAGTTTACTCTTCTTCATCTCTTGTAGTTTTTTTTATTTTATTATTATTATTATCCCAAGACCCCATGGAGTCAAAGACTCATCTAGGAGGTCCTTTTTTCATACACACAGCTCATCATATCATGCCTTAAACACACTCAAATTCTCTGCAGACACTACACTCTCAGGCAAGACATTCCAATCATTCACAACTCTGCATGCAAAAAACATGCTTCTCGCTCCCCTGCTCACACTCTCCTTATATACAGCACCAGGAGTGCCATCTGGTTCTCTCCTAATATCCCCACCGTCTGCCATAAAACCTCTCCAACAATGATCCTATAACAAGCTCTTACTAACTTATAGGTCTCCATCATATCACCCCTCTTCCTCTCCACAAAACTCTGTAAATTGCATCTTCTCAACCTTTCCTCATATTCAGCATTCCAGAGATCAGAAACTACCTGAGTAAGTAGTCTCTGGATCCCTTCCAACATCTTTTCGTCCTTTTGAAAACCAGGTGACCAAATCTATGCATAGAAGTCAGGGCGGCAGACAGATTAGATCGTGCCCTGAGGCAAACAATTAAATATTGCCCATGATGGATTATATGACAAAAATATAAGAAAATCTCCAATTGCTATTTTCTTTTTATTACAAGAGAAACATTAATGCAAAATGATTGGATAATAAATTAATTCAATGTTTGCTCTATTGGGTATAGCACAATAAAACTGTTTTTAAGTGCTTCTAAATTTAAATTATAAGCTATGTCCACCTTTATCGATATAGTTGCTAGACCAACCAATCTAATCAGTTTAAGCTTTAAAAAACTTCTTTCTGCACTTGCTAAGCTAACAGGAATTGTTAGCGTAGTGACAGTGCCTACTGACTGCAATATGGCTGAATGAGTGTCCTTATTAAGCTGCCCCGTGAGGCAGGCTGCCTCTATGCTACACCCTGTCGACGGTACTGACAGAAGTCCATGTGTAGCCTAATCAAAGCCTTATACAATGGAACAAGAATCTCCATACTTCTACAAGTCAGTGTCCTCTGTATCATTCCCAGAATTCTTTGTGTTATCCTCACAATTTTTGGCAATGTGTCCCCTAAATTTCGGATCCTTATCCACTATCACCCAAGATCTCTAATATCCCCACCGAGCATAAATTCTACATGTCATCTTTGTTTCCCAAGTTTTAAAACCTTACATTTTACAACATTGAACTTGTATCCCCATTTCCATGGCCATTCACTCAATTTATTCAAGTCTTCTTTGTAAGGCCACAACATCTTCTCTACTCTTCATAGTTTGTCCCAATTTTGTATCATCTGCAAACAATGAATATCCCCATCTAAATCTTTGCCAATATCATTAACATACAGATTAAATGGAAATGGACTTAAAACAGGCCCCTGAGGCACACCAATAGTGACTTTCCTCTTCCTGGATATTGCTCCTCCATACACAACTTGCTGATACCTATCAGATAGCCAGTCTCCGATCTAATATCCAATCCCATCCACTCCAGTTAGACTATTAACTTATCATGCAGTAATCTATCAAAAGCCTTTGCCAAATTTAAGTATACTACTGTGATTCCCTCTCCTCTGTCCAAGGAAGCTGTCACCTTATTGTAATAAGAAAGTAGATTACTAAAACATGACCTCCCTTTAGCAAATTCATGCTGTTCATCAAAGATAATACCATTGTTGTCAACCCACTTCTGGATCCTAGTTCTCACCAGCTTCTCCAACAACTTAACCACAACACCGACACACAAATAAGCATATAATTCGATGCCTGATGAAGCGACACAATCTTGCCTTCCTTCCAGCTTTTTTTTTTTTTTTTTTAGCCTTACCTAGTAGGCCAAACAAACACAGAAGAAGGCAATAGCAAACTACTTTTGTATATATTTTGCCAAGAAAATCTTATGAACAGAGGTTTAAGTTATTGTGGTAAAGTGCTGGAAGTTGGGTCAGAAGGCATTGAAATTGCTACTGGGAAACAACAGAGAGGAACTTCCAATCAAGTTAACATGAATGATGAAGCTGGATCAAAGCCTTCTGGAAGTTCAACTTCTGATAGAGTTAATCTCAGAAGAAGGAGATGCCTCCGCTTTAATGATTTACATAAAATAGGAACATGGAATGTAAGAAGCATATATCAAGAAAAGAAAATGGAACTAGTGAAGAAAGAAATGAGAAGAACTCGAGTTAAGATGTTAGAAATCAGGGAACTGAGATGGACAGGAATAGGTCACTTTGATACAGATGATTTCATGATGTATTACTCTGGACATGAAAATCTTCAAAGAAATAAAGTAGCATTCATAGTTAAAAGGGAATACAGAAAATTCATTTTGGGTTACAACCCAGTGTCCGATAGAATAATTCTAATCAGAATAAAGACGCACCCAGTGAATGTCACACTCATACAGGTGTATGCACCCACTAGAGATGCAAGTAAAAATGAGGCAGAAGAATTTTACAGCAGCTTGCAACAAGTAGTATACAGTAGATTTTCCCTTGATATTAGGTAATTGGAATGCAAAAGTGGATGATAAAGAAGAATGAGGCATCACTGGAAAATCTGGTTTAGGACTGAAGATTAAAACAGGAGAAAGGATGTTGGAGTTTTGTTTTGAGAACACTTGCTGTATTGCAAACACTTGCTTTCAACAACATAAAAGAAAATTGAACACATGGAGTTCACCAAATGGAGAATACAGAAATCAGATAGGTTATACTGTTGCCAGCCCTACCTTTTTAATATTTATAGTGAATATATTATGAGAAAGGCTGATTTAGACAAAGATCAAACTGGAATTAAGACTGGTGGCACAAAAATAAATAATTTAAGATATGCAGATGATATAACCCTCAAAGCAGAAACCAAGTAAGATCTGGAGCAGTTGATTCTATTGGTTAAGACGGAAAGTAACTAAGCAGAACTTAATTTAAACATCAGCAAAAGTGATGGCTTGTGGCAATTTAAATGAATTTATAATAGAGGGAGATAAAATAGAAATCATTGCAAGTTATGATTTACTGGGGTCCAGAATCAGAAATAATAGTAAATGTGAAGATGAAATTAAAAGAAGGATAGTCATGGGTCAAAAAAATGATGTCAAACCTACAAAAATTATTTAAGGTAGAGTTGTAAAGCCACGAAAGTTAGAATTGTCAAACCAATGGTATTTCCAGTAGTGATGTATGGATGTGAAAACTGAATTATTAAGAAAGACAGAAAGCGAATTGATTCATTTGAATTCTGAGTGTGGAAGAGACTATTAAGAATCCCGTGGACTGCAAGAATGACTAATAAGAAGGTTTTAGAGAATATAAAGACAGAATGCTGCTTGGAGGTGATGATCGATAAACATTACTTGATGTACTTTGGTCATATTATGTAAGCTGATGAATCATTGGAAAAGGCAGTTAATGTTGGGGAAGTTTGAAAGAATGAGAAGAGGACCACAAAAGTTGGGTGGACAACATAAATGAACTTACCAACTTGAACTTACAATTACTGAAAGAAAGGAAAAGAGGCCGAGTGAGATGGAGAGCCTTTGTTCAGGGAATCAACAAGAGTCAAAAATGACTGGATGGTACATAACAACAACCACAATGATCTGGCATGCTTCAAGGTTGGATAAAAAAGTAGTTTGCAGTCGTTGAGTTCGAGTTGGTCTTAAAATGACTTTCATTGTCAAGGGTCATCATTAGTAGGATGATGACAGTTGTCTGGTATTCTGGTAAGTAGATGGACTATCTAATGTTAAGTCAGTGCTAATGGCAAATGCCATATTATATTGCCGGCCTGGTTGGTCGAGTGGTTAGCATATCTGCTCTCCAGTCAAAAGGCTACGAGTTCGAATCCAGACGTGGGCATGGATGTTTGTGATTATCTATGAAAGCAGTAGTGATGGTAGTCGGCAGAAGATGGCGTTGGCATTAGATGATAAAGGTTGGTGGAGTGGTGGTGTAGTGAGACGAAGAGTTGTAGAGTTGCCCCCCCCCCCCTTGATGAGTCTTTGGACTCCCTGGAGGTGTAATATAAAAATAATAATTACTGCCAACTCGATCAGAGGACATTGAAGTATTATCCAAGATATACATCACTTTTTTATCATTTTTAGAAAAGGAAGCTGTAGTGACAGACAGTCAAAGAGATCAGAGTAGTTATAAGAATATGGGGAGTGATAACAAATGAATGCAATATGGAGAGGAGTTTTGAAGTTTTGCATTCTTAGTCAAGGGATGTCAGTTTCAAAGAATGTGTGCTTATGCCACTCTTGTGGCAGCAGAACTGTGTGTGCATAGTTTAAGCAGCTGACATGGCCAGTGGTTGCTGAAGTTGCCAGTTGAGGCTCTGTTAGGAATAAATAATATTTAATATTTTATCTATTTTTATAGGGGTTATAATCATAAAGAAAAATGTGTGGCTAAGGTCTGTGGACAGAGCTGTATCAGAAGAAACAGTATTGGTTCTATTAGTTTCTACTTTACATGGATATAATACTATTGGGCTGAGTGATGGTATATAAGTATGATTATTACTTATCTTACAGTGGCCAAAATAATGGAGCATTTGAATAATGTGCGACTAACATGTCTAGAAGACGGACATAATTACTTAATTCTTTTTCTAGCATAAAGTGTATTTTAGGACGATGGCTGTTTGCATTAAAAATGAATCTAATATCTAGGCTATGAAGTTAAATAGTAAAATTTTGCATCATTCAAATTTTGCAGCAAGCAGAGCACAGATATGAATGGTTTAGCATGCACTGTAAAACTGAATAATTCAAATGCTTAGGAGGAATTCAAAAAACACATCTCTGATAATGGTAAATTAGTAAACAGAGAAGTAATATAAAACTCATCACAATGTTTACATTTTTTTAAAAAAAGTGTTTTTTGTAATATAGATGTGAACTGAATAAAATTTAATTTTTTTTATATATATATACAGGGGAGATTATTTATTATCATTATTATCCTAAGACCACATGTAGTCATAGACTTATCTAGGAGGTCTATTTTGTCACACACACACACACACACACAGCTCTTCATACCATGATTTAAAACATTCAAATTTTCTGCAGATGCCATGCTCTAAGGCAATGCAAAAAACCTATTTCTCACTCCCTTGCTCACATCCTCCCTATGCAGCTTCCAGGATGATCTCTTGTTTGCCTCAAATCTCCCACCATTTTATGAAAAACCTCTTCAGTGTTAAGCCTTTAACAATCCCTTACCAACTTGTATGTCTCTATCATAACACTCGTCTTCCTCCTATCCACTAGACTCTGCAAAATGCATCGTCTCTTTCTTCATATCAGCATTCCAGAGGTCAAAACTATTTTAGTCAATCGTCACTGGACCCTCTCCAATATCTTTTCATCCTTTTGAAAACCAAGTGACCAAATCTGTGCACAGCAGTCCATATGTGGCTTAATCAGAGCCTATACAACGGAACCAGACCCTCCTTACTTCTACAGTAAGTGTCCTCCGCATCATTCCCAGAATTAGTTGTGTTGTCCTCACAATTTTAGCAATTTTGGAAGCTTATTTTCCACTTGGTTAGCGTATAATAAATTTAGTTTAATCCTTCACCCAAGTGTAGGCAAACAAAGTTTGTGCCTAAAGTAGTTCAGAACTCAGGCAACTTGTAGTAAAGGTGGACCAAGCTCTCATCACTCCTTGTCTCAGTATCTCCCATAATGCAAAGCACATCTCCTTGCAGACATGTATCAAGCTATGCATTAAGGGAATGCCACTACCCAGATCGGTTTCAACCATTATTGAGGTCTCGTCAGTGGGAGGCAAAACCAGAAGTGGTGATACTAAGGCAGAAGCAATGGAGAGATCATATTTACTTATATGAGTTGCCAAAAGGTGTACCACCTTATTATTAATTTACTCTGGATTTAGAGCAAGATGTTGGAAATTTATTTTCCACTTGGTTAGACTATAATAAATTTAGTTCAATCCTTTATCCAAGTGTAGGCAAACAAAGTTTGTGCCTGAAGTAGTTCAGGACTGAATCCAGAGTAAATTAATAATAAGGTGGTACACCTTTTGGCAAGTAAATATGACCTCTCCATTGCTTCTGCCTTAGTATCACCACTTCTGGGTCTGCCTCCCACTGACGAGACCTCAATAAAGGTTGAAACCAGTCTGGGTAGTGGCCCTTCCCTTAATGCATAGCTTTATACATGTCTGCAAGGAGATGTGCTTTGCATTATGGGAGATACTGAGACAAGGAGTGATGAGAGCTTGGTTCACCTTTACTACAAGTTGCCTCAGTCCCGAACTACTTTAGGTGCAAATTTTGTTTGCCTACATTTGGGTAAAGGATTAAACTAAATTTATTATAATTTTGGCAATATATTCTCTAAATTTCAGATCCTTATCTACAGTCATCCCAAGATCTCTTATTTCCTCCACCTCCAACAATATATCCTCACAAACAGTAAATTCTATATCCCATCTTTGTTTTCCAAATTTTATACCTTACATTTTGCAGCAGTGAACTGGTATCCTGACTCCCATGCCCATTCACTCAGTCTATTCATACTCATAGTTCATCCCAACTTTGCATCATCTGCAAACCACTGTATATATAATGCCATTCAAATCTTCCCCAGTATTATTAACATACAGGTTAAATAGCAATTGCCCTAAAACAGACCCCTGAGGTTTTCCTGTTCTGGGATATTGCTCCCCCATTCACAACTTGTTGATAGCTATCAGACAGCCAATCAACAATCCAATGCTCTAATATAATATCCAACACAATAAGTTGATGGTTAAACTCTAGTTTGACTATCATGTGGTAATCTATCAAAAGCCTTTGCCAAGTCTAAGTATACTACTGTGTATCCATCTTGGCTATTAAAGGGCTGGTATAGCCTGTTTCCACAAACGGAGCTCTGGTGAACACTGTCACTGAAAAAGGTATATCCACCACCCAGTGAAATACCTCCATCTTGCTTATTAGAGACCTGAAGTGGCTGCAGCCATGTTTGGTTGTTAGAGCAAGGGTTCCAGTTTCATGTCGTGAGAGTGAAACCCATACCATTCTGTCTTTATTCCTGTCAAGATGTCTTCTTCATCAAACTGTATCTCACTTATTCCAACAAATTTTGGGTGAACGAACTCAATCAATGCAGCCATTTCATTTCCCTTGTTTCTGATATTTCTAGCATTCGTATACAAGTATGAATATGAATACAAGTTTCACTGATACCACTTATTAGATGCGACTTAGCTAGACTTTTCTCAAGCCATTCCTTTTTCTCCTTATTCCTCCCAGAACCTTCATCAAATCAAACTATTTTCCTTACATCTCAGGTCATACCCTTCTCTTTTGGTCTACAATGCATTCACATCCTCTTGGAGCATCAACCTTTCTCATGCTGTGCTCCCATGTCCACCCTGAGTCTCCCCATTTCCCTGTTTGTCTTGCACACTTGTTCTCTCATTTTCTACACTCATGCTATCCACTTCTTCATTCATGAGCACCACTTGAATTAGTCCTTCCTTACTCTCCTGCACTTACACATTGCTTCTTACTTGCTAGGAATCATTCTCTGCACTCATTACTCTCCCTTCCAGCAGCAGTCTTTCCAAATGACTCGCAGCAAAACCATTCAAATGCAGTCTATCACTCTTATACAGTTCAATTCTTCCTTCAAACTCATTCCACACATTAACAAAATTCTCTCTTTCCCTTTGCATATTTCTGCTAACATATCATTCATAATTGTTGCTCTCTGTCTCATCTCATCATTGTCATACCTGGGCAACACACAGACTACCTTTCCTATCACACTATTATCTTCTCAACAACCTCCTGATATGCAATCATACATTCTCCTTGTTCCCGGTCAAGTCATTTGTCCCTATTACCACTACCAACTCATTTTCTTATTTACTCCTCATATCCAAAGCTTTCTTCTTCTTCATGTAACTTCCTCAGTGAGAGAGTGCAGCACCGTGTTCTTCCAGTTCTCTCTATTGGTGGCTTTCCTTTTTGTTTCTGCATAGCCATGTGATCCTGTCCATGATCTTATAGCTTCAAGCCATGTCCTTTGTTTTCAGCCTCTTGATCCTTTTTCCATAATTTTTCCTTCTAAATCTGTTAGTATTCTCTATCCTGCCAGTCTCATCTTTCTCAGGATCATTTCCTGTAATAAAGATCTCAGTGTTCTCATTCTCTGTAGGACATCTGTATTTGTCACATGTTCTGTCCATGAGATTTTCAGAGCTCTCCTATAGCACCACATTTCAAAGGCCATTATCTGTTGCCTTATTCTCTTCTTGAATATCCAAGGTCTCACTTCAATATGTGAAAATTGGCCACACTAATGTTCTTATCATTCTTTTCTTTGGCTCGATACTCACAGAACTTCTTGAGCAGATCTTTATTTTTCCAGAATGCATCTTTAGCAATGGCTGTTCTTAATTTTATTTATTTATCTTGCTTTCTATCTGCAGTAAAGTAGGTGCCTAAATATTTGTATTCTGTCGTATGTTCAATTTTCATATTGTTTATGAATATTTCTGGCTCGGATCTGCTTTCTTTTGAGATTTTCATAAATTTGGTCTTTTTTGCATTTATATCTAATCCAAATTCTTCACCTTCTTCAATTAGTAGCTGCAGTAATTTGATTAATTTGTTTCTGTTTTCGGTTGTTAGAATGGTATCATCAGCATATCTAAGATTGTTGTATTTTATACCACTGATACTAATTCCTATTTTTTGTTTTTCAAACGTTTTCATCATTGTCTCGCTATAGATATTAAATAGATTTGGTGAAAGGATACAACCTTGTCTAACTCCTCTTTTTAATTTTCACTAAAAAAGTCTCAGAGTTAAACAGCTGCATTTTCTGTTTAGTGTAAATCATTTTTATAATCTTAAGTACATGATCTTCTTTGTCTAATTTATCTAATACAGGAATACCTTGTATAGCACGGTTAATTGGTTCCAAGAAGAGTCTGTGATATGCAAAACCGCGTTGTTAGAGGTCTATTTATAAAGGTTTTCAATTTAATTTGTTTATTACAAAAATTTAGGATAATAAAAATGTTTAAAAATGAAAAAAAAATGTTATTTTTATTAACCAATAAAATAACTAATAATAACTAAATAACAAATAAAATCCTTTTAAACTGATATAAAAGTTGTAGAAAACAAAACAAACATTGCTTCAATTTTAGCATACAGTAATTTTACTTTTTACTAAAGTAGTCTTAGTGTTCGTTGAACCATCCTTGTCTCTTCAAGTACTAGATCTCTGTAGCATTTGATGGCATTATTGAGACTTTGTCTCACTTTGATGCTTCTTTCCAAATTCGGGTTGGCATTTATGAGAAAGTCGGAAGCTTCGTCGATTTTTCTCACAAAAGTTGAAAGGTCAGAAAAGGAAAATTCTTCAACCATGACATCAGTGGGGTCATCATCGTCTTCATCTGCTTCATAGGCTCACTGTTGTTCCAACTCCAAAAGGGTTTCATCATCCAGATCATTTGAATGAGAATCAATACATTCGTTCACATTGTTACAATCTAAACTTGTAAAACAAGATCTTTGCCCATCTGCACAATTTCTGTTGAGATTTCCTCTTTCTGTGTCGCAAAGGCAACAAAGTCCTTTGAACAATGCAGCAAGATATTATGCCATACGGCTCTCATGTTGCTTTGAGTCACCTCTTACCAAGATTCATAAATATTTTGAATGGCATCTTTTATGTTAAATTTCTTCCAAAATTCACTCAAAGTCCAAGAATCTTCTTCTGCTGGAGCTTTAATAGCTTGAGCAAAAGTTCGTCTTAAATAGTAAGCCTTAATCCATCAGCTGCAGAATTGATGTTGTGTTTGGAGGGAAAAAACGAATCTTGACATTTTCATCTAAGTCAGTCAATAGAGTTGGATGGCCTGGTGCATTGTCTAATAAAAGCAAAATTTTGAAAGGAATATAATTTTTTTTACAATAGCTTTTAACTTAAGGGCAAAAACAAGTTTTAAACCAGTCTTCGAAAATTGAACGAGTCACCCAAGCATTTTTATTCGAACGCCAATGAACAGATAAATTGTTCTTTGTAAAGTCCTTAAGAGCTCTTGGGTTTTCCGCTCTGTACACTAACAGTGGCTTCAATTTTAAATCACCTGATGCATTACCTTCTAGTAAAAGTGTCAATTGGTCTTTTGACACTTTATACCCAGCTTGTGTTTTTTCCTTCTCTGCTAGAAATGTGCGCGAGAAATGACGAGACTGAATGATGAAAAGAATGAATAACGAGACTGGCATTCTTTTTCAGAAGAAGCCAGTCTTGTCAGCATTAAAAATCTGATCATCTGTGTAGCCTTCCTTCTCAATAGGCTCCTTCAATTCATTGGGAAATAATTCTGCAGTTTTAGTGCCAGCACTTTCGCTTTAACCTTGGATTCTTACGTTATGGAGTCCCATACGCTTTTTGAAATTGTAGAACCACCTGCGACTTGCTATAAAAGTTTCACTGGTTGTACCTCCTTCATTTTCGCTTTCATTTTCTTTTATTTTATCATATAGACTTGTTGCTTTTGCCTGGATTATTATTTGACTCAAAGGAATATTTTTCGGATTACAATCTTCAATCCAGATCATTAGAAGGCGTTCCATATTTTTCATTGTAGAAGATCGATTTCTTGTGATCACTTTTGGCATATAAGAAGCATTGTCATTCCATGTTGTTTAATATTTTCTTTACTCTGAATAATTGTTCATACAGATGACTCATTCATTGAATTCTCACGTGCTATTTTAGCAAACGAAGCGCCATTCTCGTGACATTTTATAATTTCAAGTTTCTTCTCTAATGTCAACCACTTGCGTTTTTTTGTTACTCCAACAGTGTCTTGTTTGTTTTGTCTCTTTTCACTCATACTTAAATAATAAAAAATATTAAATACTAATATTAACGTAAATAATAAAATGCCGCGGGGAAAGAACGTGTCTACGTGAGAGCCAGTCAAATAACTACTGCATAAACGTGGCTCTCGACTGTCACTTGCGGCACCCGGGAGTCGCCGGTCAGTGTCGACAATGTTAGTGTAATAATAAAAACTGCGTTAGACCAAAACCCGCGTTGTTCAAAACAGCGCTATACAAGGTATTCCTGTATATTGAACATTTTATTGTGTTTTATCCAGTCAAAATCCTTCTGAAAGTCTATAAAGATATGTAAATATTCCTATTTCTTTCAAGTGATCTTTCTATTAGTATTTTTAGTTCCAGGATAGCATTAATGGTTCCCATTCCTCTTCTGAAGCCTTTCTGTTGTTTGCTCAATTCACCGATTAAGGCTCTTTCAATTTGTTTGTTAACAATGGTTAAAATAATTTTAGATGTATGAGATATTAGGATCACAGTTCCGTAATCTTCACAATTTTGTGCATTATTTTTCTTTGGAATTGGTATGCAGATAGATGTAAAAACTTCAGGTAATTCTATTGTTTTATAGATGTCCCGAATGGATTCCACTAAATAGTTATTATTGCCAGTCAAAGCTTTCAGCAGCTCAGCCAGGATATTATCACACCCAGGGGATTTATTATTAGGAAGATTATTAATTATGTGTTCCATCTCCTCTTGTCGGTAGAGCGGTATCTGTTGTTACTTTTAACTTAAGGTGTCATGAATCATCTAACATGTTACCATTATCATCATCATCACACAGATCTGATAAGTACTCCACCCATCTTCCATTTATCTTTTCCTAATCAATGATTAAATTTCCATCTTTGTCCTTGATGTTATTAGACTGTGTACATTTTTCTTTCCATTAAGTTCTTTCACTTTCAGGAATGCTTCTCTGGTTTTGTTCCTATTTTGTAATTCTTCTATCTTGGTGCATTGCCTATATATCCAGTTTTCTTTCAATCTTCTGCATAACTGTTTTTCTTTTATCCAATGTTTTATATCTTAATCTTTCTTCTTCATTTGCTCCTCTTTTCAATGTTCTTCTTTCATCGATAAGGTCGATTACTTCTTGTGTTATCCATGGTTTTTATCCTTTCTTTCTTCTTGTTTATCGATTGTGGTTTTTAGCAGATGTTATGATAGCTGCTTGTAGTCTATTCCACTGAGAGGGTTCATTTTCGTTTTGCAACTGAGCAAACCACAGTTCTGAAATATTTCATTAAATTTTGATTTTATTATTGTATTTTATACCATTTGCAGATCCCATTTTAGGGATCTGCAATTGGTACAAAGACAGATAAAGCTTTATCGGTTCTCTTATAACCTTAATCACTCTATTTATTTTACCTCTTGGGTAAAAATAATCTTGTGCATCCTCTCTTTTATCACACCTCTAATAACGCCTTTTTTTGCTACAATTAACTCTCGCTATTTATTGCCAGTCATACACATTTGTTCACTATCAACCCCCTCACCACCTTACCATTAATTGCACTTTTTTTTCAATGTCATTATCATCCTTTATCACCAAACTTTTTCTTCACTATCACTTCCACACATTCTCTGAACATTTGCATAATCTTCAACTGCTGTGTAAGTTATGATGTTTGCTACTCATATTTAAGCAAGCTTCATGGCCCATCAGAATATCACATTTCCTACATACCCACACTTGTTCTTTTCTCTTATTTATCCTTTCTACATAAATATCTGTGACATCTTCCTATGCATATATATCACATGTATATTCACAGCACCATACCATTTTTGAAATCATGCAATGTTTACTTTATCTGTCTTCTGCCATAATTTGTCTTTCATCACCATGCTATATTAGTGTGCTAAAAAAAAAAAAAAAAAAAAAAAAAAAAAAAAAAAAAAAAAAAAAAAAAAAGCCTAAGAAATTTATCCAAATGCCGCATTCCCACTTCAATTTCTCACAGTATTTACTTATTATGCTGTAGCACACACAATGGATGATGTTTAACTCATGCCGACTCTTTGAAACTGTTTGGTAAATATGTAAGTTAGACTACTCTATGCTATTAGATATATGATGTAGTGGATTTTGTGACCTCATAAACATAACCATGTTCAAACCACACATCGAATTATTAATCCTCATCTGATCATATAAGAACAAACTTCAGAACCAGGAGAGTAATACATGTCCTGCTTGGTATACCATTGGCAGAAAAAAATCTGTTGACATTGGAGAATACAAGAAATACATTCTCTATTCTTATTATGACAAGTCAGAACTGGGAGACAATGCCTTGGACCTTCAATTCACATAAAATGAGATGGGGGGGGGGGAAACTACTATGTCACGTAGAGGTCATTACATGTTGGAAGGACTAATTCTGAAGTCGGTAGTAGCAATGAAACTTGCTACGAAACTCAACGAGCATGTCTGCATTAATTTACAAAAAATTTGGGAAACAGTCATTTTAAGACCCATACACTAACCAAAACTATTGTAAATATTTTATCTAACATAAAAGTGCACTAAATTAGGACTTTTATTCTTCTATCCATTACAACCTGAACAGTTTCCAATATAAATTATAATGACAATTTTAGTGCTTTGTGGATAAAAGTTTTTGAAAATCAGCAGTATCCCCCCCTCCCTTCAATGTGAATGCAATCCATGAAAACCTGCTTATAGCAGAACTTTTCGTGCCACTTCAGATCTTCAATAAGTAGGGTTGTGGTATCAGTAATAATTAATAAACAGATCTTACTTAATAAATCACATAATCATCAATTTTCAAATATGTATTCTGAACAAATGTACAGGATAATATGACAGTACCACACAATTAAGTAGTAATACATTATTACTAATCTTCTGTCAACAGTTTGTCTCAAATTAGTCTTTCCCTCATTGGCACTCTAATATTGTCATATCATATACTGTATTCTAGGGCTTCTTCATTGGCAGAAAAAATCTGTTGACATTGGAGAATACAAGAAATACATTTTCTATTCTTATTATGACAAGTCAGAACTGGGAGACAATGCCTTGGACCTTCATTCACATAAAATGAGATGGGGGAAAAAAACTACTATGTCATATAGAGGTCATTACATGTTGGAAGGACTAATTCTGAAGTCAGTAGTAGCAATGAAACTTGCCACAAAACTCAACGAGCATGTCTGCATTAATTTACAAAAAATTTGGGAAACAGTAATTTTAAGACCCATCATGGGTAGTGACCCTTCCCATAATGCGTAGTATTATACATATCCATAAGGATATGTGCTTTGCATTATGGGATACTAAGGCAGGTCATTAGCCTCTATATAAGAGTTGCTCTATACAGATGTGGTCTGATTAGGTGTAATAAGATGTGATATCTTTTGGCTACTCATATATGGAAATATGTCTTGTGCATTTATAATTAATTAATTACATAATTAATTACATTTATAATTGCATCAATCCACCTATATCTTGGTCTTCTACTGGATCTTTTTTCCTGCCATCTTAGCATCCAGCACTATTTTTGCTAACCTTTCCTCTCCCATTCTGTTTAAGTGACCATACTGCCTCAGATTAGTTCTGCTCACATATTGTTGAAGCTAACAATGTCAAATTTCTCCCTCGTATCTTCACTCTTAATATGATTCTGCCAATGATGCCATCCGTTCACTAATTTTACTCAAAACTTTCATATCTATAGTCTCTGGTCATTGATCAACTATTTCAAACCAGTTTTAATTCAGAAGTTAAAACTGGTTTGAACAATGTTATGCATACTACTAGCTTAGTGTTTTAACTAATTTCTCTTTTATTCCAGCTGGCTCCCTCACCATACCTGCTCTGCTTATTTTCTTGTCTATTTCCTAAATATATTTAATTTGCTTTCTTCACCAAAATATTTTCCTTGTTGACAACAAGAGGTCATACCCCCATATCTCCTGCTCTGTTGCTATCAGCTCAAGAGGTAGGGCCAGTATAATTACAAATCTTCTTCAAGAATGCCTTACAACATCTTGGGTTAACCTTCTCTCTCAGTTTAGTCACAGGGTTTTAAAGGATATTATCAGATTGTCATTCAATGAAGTATCTGTTACAGCAAAATTGAATTAGGAGACAGAATTTTCCAGGCAACATCCTCCTTCTCAGTTAGTAGAGTATCATCCTGCTTTATCTGTTCACCACATGAAAAGAGAGAAAGTATCTTTATGCCCAAATGCAGGCATGCTACGGCAATACCAGATGGAGCATCTCCTATTTCAAGTGAGATGCACAAGGAATTTGTCTGCTTTTGGAGGATGTCTTTTCTACTCTGCTGCCATACCTATCTGATTTAGCCCTTCTTTCTATTTCAAGGTCCATTCCAGAATAACTTTTCCATTAATCTTCTCCTGATGAAATGAAGTCTTCACTTTCATCTACTTCATCAACTGCAGGACCAGATGACTTTACTGCTCAATGAGTCCCTCTGCCTGTCATTATCATGCATGATCTCCTCCTTTTTACCAAATATATACCATTATATCTTTGGTAGTCAAGAACAGCATTCATTCCAAAGACGAAAGATACATCTGTACTGTTCAATTACCGCTGCCACCTGTTCCCTTATGTCTCATAAAGTCTTAGCTAAATGTCTTCAGTCAAATATCCAACATGATTTTAGGCAGAGAGCTTCATCCTTGTGGATGGCTGTGCTGAGAATTTCATTCTTTCCTCTCTTATCTCTGAATACTAATGCCAATTTCTGCCTCTCTTTATGATGTCCCTAGAACTCCAGAAGGCCTTTAACAGTGTCTCCCTTCAACCTATACTTTTTAGCACTGTCTATTGCAGGATGCCCAGAAGCTTTCCTCTCTATGTATATCACAGATTTACAATACAAATTGTCATACTATTACCTTGGGCTCCAGATTGACAATCCCAGCACTCAGCGATGCATGACAAGGAGACTCTCTCTCTCCCCTATTTGCTGCAATTATGTCATTGATGAGTTTCTTCGATCTCTTCCAAGTCATATTTGCTACTCTCTTGACACAGCCACTGTTAATACCATGGCATTTGCTGATTACCTTATACTCATAGCCTCTACTAGAAAAAGCTTGCAGGAATTTTTCCACCAAGCAGTCGACTTCTTTCAAGTTTGAGGCCTAAACATCAATGTGACAAAGTTAAGTACTCCTTCTCTTGTCCCTTCAGATAGAGACAAGAAATTATAATAAGTTTAGTTTAATCCTTTATCCAAGTGTGAGCAAACAAAGTTTGCACCTTAAAGTATCTTCAGGACTGGGGTAAGGTAGTACAACACTGGGCAACTCATTGCAAAGGTGGAGAAAGCTCTCATCACTCTTATCTCAGTATCTCCCATAATGCAAAGCACATCTCCTTGAGGATATGTATAATGTAAGAATTAAGGCAAGGGCGACTATCCATACCGGTTTCGACCTTTATTGAGGTCTTGTCAGTGGGAGCCAGACCCAGTAGTGGAGGGAGACACCAATGAGTTACCCAGTGTTGTACTACCTTGCACCAGTCCTGAAGATACTTTCAGGTGCAAACTTTGTTTGCTCACACTTGGATAAAGGATTAAACTAAACTTATTATAGTCTAACCAAGTGAAAAATAAACTCTCAACATCTTTCTCTGAATCCGGAGTAATTTAATAATAAGGTTGTACACCCTTTGGCAACTCCTATAGGTTGGGATGACCTCTCATTGCTTCTGCCTTGGTGTCTCCACTATTGGGCCTGGCTCCCACTGATGAGACCTCAATAAAGGTCGAAACCAGTATGGGCAGTGGCCCTTGCCTTAATGCATAGCATTACATATATTTGCAAGGATATATGTTTTGCATTATGGGAGATACTGAGATAGGAGTGATGAGAGCTTTCTCCACCTTTACAATGTTCAAAGTTTATTTTTCACTTGGTTAGAGTATAATAAATTTAGTTTAATCCTTTATCCAAGTGTGAGCAAACAAAGTTTGTGCCTGAAAGTACCTTCAGGACTGGGTTAAGGTGGTACAACACCAGGACAACTCATTGCAAAGGTGGAGCAAGCTACCAACACTCCTATCTCGATATCTCCTATAATGCAAAACACATCTCCTTGCGGATATGTCTAATGTTATGCATTAAGGGAAGGGCCACTACCCAGACTAGTTTCGACCTTTATTGAGGTCTCTTCAGTGGGAGCCAGGCCCAAGTGGAGATATCAGGCCGAAGCATTAGCAGGTCATCTCCACCTATAGGAATTGCCAATTACACTTGGATAAAGGATTAAACTAAATTTATTATACTCTAACCAAATGAAAAATAAACTTTCAACATCTTTCTCTAAATCCAGAGTAAATTATTAAAAAAAGGGTGGCACACCAATTGGCAATTCCTATAGGTGGAGATGACCTGCTAATGCTTCTGCCTGATATCTCCACTTGGGCCTGGCTCCCACTGAAGAGACCTCAATAAAGGTCGAAACTAGTCTGGGTAGTGGCCCTTCCCTTAATGCATAATATTAGACATATCTGCAACGAGATGTTTTGCATTATAGGAGATACTGAGATAGGCTTGTTGGTAGCTTGCTCCACCTTTGCAACGAGTTGCCCTGGTGTTGTACCACCTTAACCCAGTCCTGAAGATACTTTCAGGCGCAAACTTTGTTTGCTCACACTTGGATAAAGGATTAAACTAAATTTATTATACTCTAACCAAGTGAAAAATTAAACTTTCAACATCTTTCTCTAAATCCAGAGTAAATTATTAAAAAAAGGGTGGCACACCAATTGGCAATTCCTATAGGTGGAGATGATCTGCTAATGCTTCTGCCTGATATCTCCACTTGGGCCTGGCTCCCACTGAAGAGACCTCAATAAAGGTCGAAACTAGTCTGGGTAGTGGCCCTTCCCTTAATGCATAACATTAGACATATCTGCGAGGAGATGTGTTTTGCATTATATGAGATACTGAGATAAGAGTGTTGGTAGCTTGCTCCACCTTTGCAACGAGTTGCCCTGGTGTTGTACCACCTTAACCCAGTCCTGAAGATACTTTCAGGCGCAAACTTTGTTTGCTCAGACTTGGATAAAGGATTAAACTAAATTTATTATACACCTTTACAATGAGTTGCCCAGTGTTGTACTACCTTACTCCAGTCCTGAAGATACTTTCAGACACAAACTTTGTTTGCTCATACTTGGATAAAGGATTAAACTAAACTTATTATAGTCTAACCAAGTGAAAAATAAACTCTCAAGACAAGAAATTCTATCTCGGTACTGGAGAAGTGCGGATACCGCGGTGTTATCTTCTCTCTGACAGGCTATTCCTCGTCTTCCCTGAAATATTTTCCCTCTTCTCTCCATAAAGCCCCCACTTTACTTTAACCTAAACAGAGGCTCTTCATTGTAAATTATTTCCTTCTTCCTAGACTCTACCATACTAGGTATAGTCTCTCTCTCGGTACTGTACTGGATGGATGCAGCAGTTTGCTTAGTTGTCTGTGGAGGTCTTGGGATTTCATTATTAGTCTAGATTACATCTATCCAGATTACAGAATTTTTTCCTGTCCACTTCAGAATTATGTCATGCTGCCTTTAGGACTTTAATCTATAAAGAATTTTCGATGTACCTCTGGATGAGTGCTTGATGGAAGGTTACCAATTACAACTGCCTTAGCTGAACAAAAGAGATGGGGCTTAATGTTGCACCTTTATTTAATGGAGCTGCATTACAAATATCTAAACACATTCTTCTCTCAAGACTGGCCACCTACAGGGCCACAATGTACTTAACATTGGTAAAGAGTTCCAGAAAAGATGAGTGCTATTTTGTGCAATAATTGATATTGATTGCTTAGTATTCTGCTGTTTATTTTTGATAACTTACTGTGTCTGTGTGATTATTGGCCTTGTAAATTTGTTATTGACTTTTTTTTATTGAGTTTTTGAATGCTACCTTGAACAGAACACAATAGCAGTATGCACAAAGTCTAGACGAACTGGGAGTGGCTTGAAAATCAAATGCCGTTAATGAAAAATTAAATGGATTTTTCAAAAATTGTTCAACGTTGTAAGTGCAACATGTATGCATAGTGAAATGGTGAAATGTAAAAGACATGTTTGTGGAGAGACTAAACAGGAAATGCGAGAAAGTGTATATTTGTAGAAAGTGCAATATTTTGTTAACTATGAGTTAAATGAATGTGAAACACACTGAAGGAATGAAAGTTAGGCTAAATGAAAGAAACGGAATGAAAGGAATTGAAACTGAGGGGGTGAAAGAATGCAAGAATGAAGAAGCAAAAGTAAGTGATAAAAGAGTGAAAAGCAGTATGAATAAGGAAGCAAAGGTAAGGTGCAGAAGAATGAATGGTAGTGAAAATACAGGAGCAACAAAGTGAAATTGCCAGAATGCAAGATTTGAATAAAATTATACAAGATGAAAAATAAAATGAGGAATATGAGAAGTGATATTATACATTTAGTGAAAGCAAATGAAAGTGTGCAAAAGAACAGAATGAAAGAAAAAAAAGGATAAAAGAGGTGACAAGTAATTCAAGCAGTATATGTAGATTCAACTGTTAGAGGATTGGTTAATGAGAGTCCATAAGGTCTGCTATCCAGGAGAGAGAATGAGCAAGATAATTTATGCTTTGGACATGAAGAGAAAACGAGCAAGAGAATTTGTTGTGGTTGTGGGAACAAATAAACAGGAGATTATTGAGAAGATAACAGTACAGCAGGAAAGGTTGTCAGTCTGTTGCCGAGGTACAACAATGATAACTTGAGATGGAGAGCACATACCATCCAGCATGAATGGTATGCTGGAAGAGCTGTGTGAGGAAAAGGGAGTACAGTCTGTGGATTTATGGTATGTATTTGAGGAAAGAATGGAACTATACAGATGTGACAGATTGCATTTTAATGGTTTTGGAGTGAGTGAACTAAATAAAATGTTGATGGACAGAAGCACAAGTGCATGTGATGTAAGCAAGAGATCTGAAGTAACAGGTGAAATGGAAGATCAGGAGTGGTATTGAAGAGACTGAACTGTTTGGTGGTGGAAACAGTAGTACTGTGAGAGATGAAGAGAGAACAGGAATGGGAAATGGGGGTGGCCTAGGTGGACAGTGCATAGGGAGAGGGGATGATGGGAGCAGCAGTGAATGTATGTATAGGGATGATCAGCATAAAAATGTAATAGATTGGGGTGCAAGTGGGTTACTTGAGACTTGGTGGATATATGTGGTAAGCAGTAATAAAGGTGATTGGGCAAGGACGTGTGTTGGGAAAATCACAACCAACAAGTGGCACAGGTAGGACTGGTTATAAAACTAAAATTAAACTACTGTGTTTATTTATAAATGCCAGGAGTATCAGAAATAAGGGAAATTAAATTATTTCACTGAATGAGTTTATTCGCCCAAATTGATGGAATAAGTGAATCGTGGTTGAATGAAATGGTATCCTATCAAGAACAAAAATGGAAGGGTACAATGATTTTGGTGAGGACAGAAAGGACAAGAAGAGAGGGGAAGTGCTGCTAATGATAGCAGAGGAATTATATCCACATAAAAGAAGGAAACAGCAGCAATGGTTTTGAGGCAGTGTGGTGTGAAGTGGAGTTTGATTTAGTTGGATGTTGCTATAGGCCAGGGAATGTGAGGGGGGGGGGTGATGAAGAAACATATAAGCAACTTGGATTAGAGAACAAGGGAAAGATCACAATTATGGATAATTTCAATTATGGTGGTATAGATTGGAATGAAGAGAGAGCATTTGGTAATAAGGAAAATGAATTTCTCAAGCTCTTGAGAGAACTATCTCAGGCAGTATATGTAAAGGAGGGCACGTGAAGATTCGATCTGATCATTTCATCAGAGGATCTAAGTGGGGTTCCACTTCCCTCCAGTTGGTGAGGATCATGAAGTTGGTGAGGATCATGTATATAATTCACCTGAATTGTAGCTAGCCATATGAAGACTTCCGTGCGGAAAGGATATATGTGGAAGTACAAGGCTGGTGAGATTATGATAAGCTTAGGAGACAGCTTGGAGCTATAGCATGGAATGAGGAGTTGAGCAGTAAGGAAATAAATGCTGCTTGGGAACTGACAAAGAAATACATTACAGCATTAATGTGTGAATGTATTCTGAAGATCAAAAGGCTGAATAAGGCAGGTGTAAAGTAGACAAACGAGGAGGATAAAGCATTAAAACTGGAAGTAGAAGAAGGAATTTTGGAGGCAGCACAAGATGAATAATGATAATAATCAGTTGCATGAAGGTATAATGAATAAGGGAGAGTGACTGACTCAGTTGGTAAGGACAACAAAAATGCAGTACGAGCAGAAATTAGAAAATGCAGTCAAGAAAAATCCTCGAGTTTTTTTGATAGATGGCAAGTAAGGAAGAATGATTATGATAATTTTGTTGTTTTATAGTTAAGCCACAGTTACCTTTAAAGATTGCACAATTAAGTATGCATAGATGTACACATAGATGGTGAAACAAGTACTGAGGACTGTTATAATTCAAGATATGAATAATTCTAAAATTTAGTAGAAAGTTCCGACCATGTGGTTTGAACTACGTGAATTTAAACTTTTATTGCAAACAGTTTTAATCACATGGTGTTTGGAATTGCAGTTGTGACATCAACTAATTGTGGCCATAATGCACATACAATACATTCCAAGAGACATATGTTGCTGAAAACTTACTTTAGAATTTTTAGCTATCGAAAAATTAATTATAGGATAGACTTGAACTAATGCAACAATATGGCAATGAAAATATAAAATAAAAAAAAAAAGTAATAAATAAAAAAGTGCCTCAGACCCCTAATTGCCTTTTGCATACTTTTGCATACATACAATATTTTGGGAAATGCTATCCTAAAACACTCATAGCTGCATAACTTCATCTAATACTCTAACATACAAACAATAATTCTTTCTCTTGAGTTAGAGATTTTATACACATAATATACACATTATACTCTTCTAATCAATATTCTACCTACTGTATCAGTCTTGCATATTAAGCTATTCACAATCATCTATAATCATTCCTAACAATTTATCTTATGGACATTAGCCACTGCTAGATAATCACTTAAAGTTCTTAAATACTGTCCATACTCGTTTAATACACTATGACGATCTTTTCCTTTTTCCGACTGGATAGTTATACAACAAAATCTGTACATTACCATTTCTTGGGGTAGGGGTCTCCAGGTCCGTCGGAACTGTCCTTCTTTGTTTGAACTACCTTTCGAATCTGCCATAAGCCTGCGTCCACATGGTGGGTCCTTATGGTCCTCAGTTTCCCTCGTCTATCCTCGATCTGTTTCAGGCCATCCTCAATTCTAGCTGCCGGTTAATAATGTACGTATGTGATAGTATCTGTCGGTACTTTCAGCGAAGGAGCAAAGACAGATATGCCGACATCTCGCGCTTTCGTACCAGCGGAAATTCCGATATCGAAGGGAAAGGCGCACCCTCCAATATCGAACTATCACCACGAAACACCATCAGGAACCACCAGTCCACGAGAGAAGTCAAATCATCATCCAGAAAAACAGGTGAAAAAAGCCTTGAGAAAGGGGTGCAAACTCTTTTTATTCTCCATTCACTCCCCCCCTTTTTAGCATCCTGTTCTTACCATGATAGCACCCTCTTACCTTTTTTTTCTGCGATCTTTTCCCGCCCGCTACTTTCATCAACCACGGCAACTTCGGTACATCGTGAGATTTCTCGCAGCGTCTTCCGGGAAACGAATGTGCATCACTTTCCGAGATTAAAAATGCTCAGGCCTGCCCTTTGGACTATTGTTTACATCTGATTTACCCATTCATTGTATACATGATGCATTTCATATAATACTAATTTATACACGAAGTTCTTTACATGGTATTACAATTCTACTAAAAGGAGGTAATTCTATTTCCATTTACAGTTAGTACTTTAGTTCTTCTGCTCCAGTACAAGTTTTTTCTCTCAGCTGATTTTTTCTGACTTGTTAAATCCTGAATGAATTATTTCTTTAATAAAGTTCTTCATTCAGGATGTAACAGCGTATCCACTCTTCAGCCAAAATGCTGCGGGTTTGAATCCCGCCATGGGCATGGATGTTTGTGGTTGTCTGTGAAAGCACTAGTGGTGGGTCAGCGGTAGATAGCATTGGTGTTAGATGGAGTAGTGAGACAAAGAGTTGTAGAGTTGATGCCCTCCCTCGATGAGTCTTTGGACTCTCTGGAGGTGTGATATAATAATAATAATTTATTGCAATAAAAACTTTCTCTTAACTTGACACATTTTATATGGGCATGCTAATAATACCTTATCAAACATAGGACGGATGCGAAGAGAAATGTTGATTAGAACACCCCGTATGTCTTGCTCGGCAATTTGCTGCAAAATAGAAGATAAGCCACTCATTGCTTCAACAGTAATATCATAACCTGGATCATCTTTATCATCCATACCTGTCATCATAGCAGTGAGAATTACACTAGAAAATCTCTGGATCTAAAGTAAGGAAAAGCAAACAAACAAATAAATAACCTTATTTTATGAAATAAATTCATAAATTAATTTGAAGCAAATTCAAAACACTTTACAATGAAACATGTATTAACAGTCCAAACATAAACTATGTTGACAAACGTATTTCGAACACCTCACGTGCCATGCAAATTTTGGATCTACTATATGCAAATAATCAGGGGATATCTGCATAAGTCTGGTAATAAAAGGCATGATGTGCTGCATGTTTTGCACTGTACTCAGTGTCTAGATGCCATGTTCAGCTGAATTGAAAGACTTTCAATGGGATGGTAACTGGGTGTCACATCAGTACTGTGCTCTTTCTATCTGTGACATTGCTACCTGTCTCAGTATACTGAAATCCACCACTGCTTGTCATTAGTAGATGGAAAGTTGATGGTGCTACCAGAGCAGGAAAATGCCCCGGGAGGCCACCAACACTCACTGATTGAGATTGATGAGCTCTGACATGGAATGCTCGAGCATCCCATGTCATCAGTGGTGGGCTTCTCTGTCAACCTGGAAAATGCTTCAGGGACATCTGTCAGCACTAGAACTGTCTTCAGAGAGTTGCATGTCTTAGGTTACAAATATCACACATCACACGCCCCTCAATGCCAAATAACATTTGGATTGGTGTCTTTCACACCATTCCTGAATTGGTAAAGGATTCTGTGGAACAATGAATCACACTTCCAAATGTTTCACTCTGATGGTCATTTGGTTCTGGAGATTACCTGGAGAACAGTTCCAGAAGGACTGCATCATTTCAACTGTGAAGTTTAATGGAGGCTCAGTAATGGTATGGGGGTGTTTCGGTTTGGATGAGACTTGGTCCAGTGGTGGGCATGCCCAAAACATTTGATGGCTACCTAGACATCCTTGACAACTTAATAAGTCTGACACTGTGGAAGTACCTTGGCAGTGACCCTGCATGTTTTGGCATGACAATGCTCCATACCATACTGTACTGTGTGTCTGCAACTGGTTTCCACAAAACAACATTGCGGTGTTGGATTGGCCAGCTCAGAGTTCAGATTTCAACCCCCATTGAACATTGGGAACAATTTGAGAAGAATTAGAATGCTGAATTTGCTCCAGACCACAGTGACTGTTGTGAGCAATGGTGTAGTTTTGTATAAGGAATGGAAGAATATTCCTGTTGAGACATATCAGAAATTGGTTGAAAGCATGCCCCAGAGGGTTGTTGCTGCTACTCGGGCGAAAGGCATCCAGTCGTTACTAGAAATGTAATTAAAACTTTTTTTTTTACCACAACTATGGTGTCCAAACACGTTTGTCAGTATAGTGTATTTAGGTATACATGACAGTTGTCTGACTTAAAATTAAATTTTGACCTCCCCCATCATACCAATATTTTAGTTAGTAAGGAATATAGAAATTTGGAAAGAGATGATTGAGGAGGTTATAAATGAATTTAATAACCCAGTGTGAGACCACTGCCCAACTCATTTACGACTTGAAGTGATTCAACAAAGTTTTTCATGTTTGGTCACTGGAACAGGGATTCAAGATTATTAAAAAAACTTTACTCCAACCACAATTACTAATGTACTAGAGTTTGGCAGCCTTTTGCAGGTGGGAGTCACATTAAAAAAATCATCTTCCAGAGAAAGATATCACACAAATTCAATGTCATATTGATTTATGACAATGCCACATTTATGTGATAATGAATTTATATTTAATTTTTGACCATGCACAAATGTGCAACTTTCCCAAGTCAGTTCAACCCCCATTTACTTAAGATATGGTCCATTTCCACCTAAGTGACTCTGACACTCTCAGTGAGTATTTCTACTGTCAAAGGATATATTTCTAATTAGAGAAAATGTTAACCAGACCTGCTTGATAATAGATGACCAAGACCACCTTGCTTATTTGTTGGTTTAAAAGTAACTATTGCTATGTTTGGTCCAACAGCATAGATTGCCCCCCCCCCCCAAATGCAGTGCAAGATGAGAGTCCAACCCCCCCCCCCCCCCCCCCCCGCCAAAAGCAGTTCTGCCAGGTAGTATATAATCAGATCTACTGCTGTCTGATTATTATACACTACACTACCAGATTATGCCTGGAGGAAGGCTGTGTAGTAGTGGTGTACAGGGATGCTGTTGGGGGTGGGTTATTACCAGCCCCAACAAGAAGGTGAGAAGGGAGGGAAAGATTCCCATCATCTTTGGGAAGAATTAGAATGCTGAATTTGCATTTTTCAAGGGCCCAGACAAGTTTGTTTCTGCTCCCCCCCCCCACTTCAGAGGACCTGGTGTGTGTTTTTCCCCAGGTCCAGCATTAGCTGTCAATGCCTTTGGTTATCACATAGAGCAAAGATAACTTCACTCTTTTAACATCCACAACAAGAATACCAGATAATCCCCCCCTCCAACACACACACACATTCTCATACTCTTGATCTCGCCATCCAAATATATAACAACAAAGGCTGCTGCCTCTCCTCTCAATATCTCAGCAAGTTTTCTTTTATACCTTCAACCATTCTCAACCTCATGCTGTTTGTAATTACACTGAGTTCAAGTGGGATCATTCCTAAATTTCTCTTCCACAATCTGACTACTATTTCTACTCTTCTGATGCCAAAATTGGATAATACTCAGATGACATGCATGATGTAAAGTACAAATTTGGAGTAGACAAGAAATGAGAGAGGTGAACAACTGCTTGATTTCTGTAGGAAAACTAATCTCATAGTTGCAAATCCCAGGTTTTACCAAAGACTTTCCCATAAATACACCTGGACTTTATCAGACTCAAATATCAAGAACTTCACAGATTACTTCCTAATTCATGAAACTTTGAAATCCTCTGTTCTTAATGCTAACTCTTTGCAGTGCTGAATTAGATATAGACCATGAATTTCTTTCTGCAAAGATCTGATTAAAATTTTACATACACACACACACACACACACACACAAAAAAAATAGGAACAAATTAAAGTACTTCAAACAAGATCTGGCTCCACTTAGATATATACCATTAAAATAGCACACACAAAAATGAGATCAACTGTTGTATAAAGGAAACATAACAACAAGGAAGAAGGTAATGTTGAACATGAATGGAATTTTCTGAAAAATTTTATAGCCAACTCAGCTAAGACTTTAACAAGGGGGGGAAAAATCTCTGGATACAATCTGAGATAAATGAGACTATGGAAGCAGAAAAGAGAGGCTAAAGAACATCTGAATAAACTGAATAATGCTTAAAAACAGAAAATATCACAGAAGCATACAAAATCAGCTAGATAATCTATACTAAATAAAAGATGCAATCTATTTTTGCATTTGCAGAAATAGATTGGCTGAATGATAAAGCAGATAAATGTTCAGAAGCCTACTTATGTCACAACTACAAATTCTATGTACTATTTGGTACTCTCTGTTGATAAAGAGAGTACCAAGGACTACACTCCCTCACCACTCATCATGAAAGATTCTCCAGACAATGTATCTGTAAATATTGAAGAAATAAAACACATCTGGTATAATAGTTTCTTTCACATCTTTAAAAAAGAAAGCTTTCCTCATATCTACCAATGAACAAAACACTGATCTAATATTCCTAGAGGAAGAGGTAATCCTTTCAATTAACGAAATAAAATCATCGAAAGCAACTGGAAATTATGATGTACTAACAGAGCTCTATAACAACAGTGAGCCTACTTTAATTAAACAACTAAATGAACTTCTAGGTTATATGTAGTAATAAAAGTATATGTAGGTTATACACTATCTACCAATAATTATCTGGACACTTTAGCAATTTACAACTGATACCTGCAGGCGAACCCTAATATCGAGTATGTCCACCTTTGGTTTGATCACTTCCTGCACCCTTTGAGAGAGGCTTTCCACCAATGTGTGGAAGACATCATGTGGAATTTGTTTCCATTCTTCCATCAAAGCAGCACTGAGTTCATTGACAGATCGAGGACATGCTGCTCTAGACCTCGATCACTACTCCAATTTGTCCCACAGGTGTTCGATGGAGTTGAGGTCAGGACTCTGCACAGGCCAGAGCAATTGTTTAACACTCATTTCTTCATGCAATTCCATAAAAATTCCACAGTGTAGGCAGCACCTAATTATCCAGAATATCAAGGTACTGAGATGCCTTCATGGAACCACGAAAATGACCAGTGGTCCCACTCCAAACCAGCTGAATGCATCTCACACCATTACTCCTCTGCCACCAAAAGTTACGGCGGGTACAACACACTGTAGTAACAAGCCTTCACCAGGCTGCCTCCACACCCTGCCATCAGACTGGAAACAGGTGAACCTTGATTCATCACTCCAGAGTACTGTTTCCCACTGGTCAATTGTCCAGTTCACATGCTCTTTGCATCAGACCAGATGAGCCACCTTGTTTGCTGTTTTGTGATGTTCTGCTTGTGTGCTGCTCTGCTTTTCCATGGAAATCTAGTAAATGGAGTTCTTTTTGTGCAGTATTAGTGCTCACCATAGTGTTAATGGCATTCTGGAACTCATCACAGTGTACCAACTGCAGCTGGTTTTTGCATGCCATCTCTTTTAACACCCTCCTATACCTGTCAGTCATTTTTGGTGGCCGCCCTGAGTGTTTTCCTGCACTAGTAATGCCAGAATGTCTCTATTTGTTTATCACACTGCCAACTGTTGATTCTGGATGCTCCAGTTGAGCAGCAATGGCACATATGGGCATGCCACCAATGTGAGAGCCCACGATGACACCTCTCTCAAAGTCACTGAGTTCACATCGTGTTGCCATACCACCTGTATTCAACTGCTATGATGAAATACTGCTTCCTACTATCTGTACACCAGTCATTATGTTATTAGCAAAACTGGAATGTTCCATAACTTCAAATAACAGGGGTGTCTGGACAATTATTGGTAGATAGTGTATGTAGTAATACAACTAACCAAATGTTTCAATGGAATTTTTTTACTGGGACCATCCCAAATGATTCGAAAATAGGCAAATCTTTGGCATACTTAAAAAGCAATGCTCAGAAATGTAATAATTATAGACTGATTACTCTTCTTTGTCACTTGTGAACAAGCAAGTGATTCTGTTTGTCTCTTCCCCCCCCCCCCCATCCTATATGCAGTTTCACATAATTGAGAAAAAACTGAAACATTAAGATTTATCTCAAACCACTGTCACACTACAAGGACAATAGTTCAATATAAAAATATTACAATTAAAAAACTTGAAATCAAAGGAGAAGTAATGCAAGGATATACCTGTTCTCTTCATGCCTTAACATTTTAATATCTTAAAAAATATGCAGATGATATGGTAATTATATCAAATACAACCTCCAATATCAGCTTGCAAAATTACAAGGAACCCACAGAAAGTATAAAATGACTATTAATTCACACAACATAAAGATAATGAAAATTAGAAGACCCAAAAGATCTACAGATAATTAATCAGGGAATCACACAACAAATGGTTTTTAACTAATTAGGAAAATACTTGCCTTCAGATTTAAACAATACTGAAACAATAAAACACAGACTCTCTCCATAGCATGATCAACAATGAATAAACTTAATAAAATTTGGAAAAACAACAAAGTTCCCATAACTCTAAAAATAAATATTTATAGATCTATAGCTTTATCATGTAGAAAAAATATAGAATTTTATTCCAAAACTCCGATATTTCTTTCGATGAAACATGGACATTGTCAGGAAGAAAGACTGGTAATTATTTTCAAAGCATGAATGTTAAGAATCAATCATTTACATGTGCTTACTAGTTCATGGGACCTAGTCTTGCTCACAGCTGAGTGACAGAATGACATAATTAGAGTTCAAAGGAACAACTGTAGAGGTTTCTGTAGATAAAATAACCTGAAAACATTGGACAAAATATATCAGCCTACGAATAAAATTCTATATATTTTCAACATGCATAAGAGCCTTATAAGTATCTATGGATGTCTAGAACACATTTCCCTAAAATGTCTGATCTTAAAATAAAATCATATGACACTATAATATTATTGACAGCTCTTTACAGGGCATAAACTTGTACTTTAAAAAGTGAAGTGGAGAAGAAACTGTTGACTTCTGAAATCAAATACTTCAGGAAAACAAACAGAATTTAGTGCACAGAACACAAGACTAATGGCAAGCAAGATTCGAATATCCCCAATTCAACAATTCTTAATACACATAAAAAGCATTAACTCTGGTGTGAATGAAACTGGAGAGACTCTTCTGTCTAGTGTTTGAGCATGATATTAAGCCATTAGAACTGCATTGGGTCCTCAAGCTGTTGGCACATGAAAGATACTTCTTTGGATAAAGAAAAGTAGAATGCTCTCATTCATGAGAGACCCAACCAATCTTGAGGATGGAAGAGAATAAGAAGATCCCAAAGAACTTGTTCCAATCAAGTTATATTTCTGTAACTTGATCGGAACAAGTTACATTTCGAAAAAATAAAGGCTTTAGAAAAAAATAAAGGCTTCATTAATGGCATTTAAAATTCCCTCCCAGTATCTGACCTATGTTTTCCAACAAGAGTGTCAAGTATAATACAATTTTTGTATTGAAGTCTAATAAAAGAAATTCAGTTTATTGACAGTAGCTTGATACAAAAACTAAAGCTTTACTTTCAGTACTGAATCAAATACCTGCTTAACAGTCTGAAATCAACTACTTGAAATCTGACTTTGAAAGGAAAATTAAGACGGAAAGCATGCTTCTATAGAAATAGCTCTTGTTATATCTGCTATTATTACTGTGATCATACGTCTTTTATTTCACTGCTCTGTCCTTTACTCTGTGAATTGAAATAATAAACTGAATATTGATGCCAACATATTTAAAGATGTAATTCATAAATTTTACTAAACCTGCACTGATTATTTAAATAACTGGGAAATGTGTTTCGTAGAATTGGAAGTATATGAATGGGTCTTACTACGAGAAATCCCTCTGTGGGCGAAGATCGAGGAAAGTATTTGTTTATTTCCAGTCACTGGAACTTAAATATAAATGATGGCGAACTATTTGATGAAGTTTCATGTATTAAAAGTTATGTCACCAATGAAAAGATCGAAGAATGGCGATAAAATGATGAGCCCTGCTAACATAGATGGGTTGAAAATTTTAAATATTTCACAGACAACACATATCTTTTAAAAACATTTTAAAAAATGGTTGAATTTTGCTTATGTCTCCCTGGATCTAATGTCCCCACTGAAAGAATATTTTCATTAGTGAACAATATGTGGACCAGTGAAAAAAATCGAATTAAAAATCGAAACATTGAAAGCATGCATTTATACCAAATGCAGCTTTGACATGAATTGTATACAGTTTTATGAATTTTTAAAACACCAACCTGATTTATTAAAAAGAGTTCATTCTTGTGAAAAGTATCAAAATTAAATTTTTTAAGTAATAATGTTTAAAATGCTATGTACCTGCTTATATTTTATAATAAATGTTATAAAGCTTTTTAGTTTTAGTGAAACAAATAAATGCAACCTGCTTTTTTTATTATGAAAATTTCTGATTTGTCCTTTATTTTCTCCAAAAAATATGGTCATTGTAGCTGTTATGTTTGCTTTTTTATAAGTAATACAAATGTTATTACTTCTTTTTTTGTATATTTCTTAATAAAAATAAGAATATCATGGTGGACACAAGAAGTTAAAGAAGCAGTCCTGGAAAAGAAGAACACATACAAAAGTTCCTAGCAAATAAGTCAGCAGATGTCCTAAAAGAATACAAAGAAAAATGTAAGGGAGCTAAGTTATGTGTAAAAGTAGCTAAATAAAAGTCATGGGAAGACTTTGGTAAGAATATGGAAAATAAATATCAGGAAGATGGCAAAATGTTCTGGAGGCTATTGAAGAAGCTGAGAAATGGAGGAAGGAGTAGTGAAAAAGGAATTATATATGATAAATGTATGAAAACTGAAGATAAAGATATTATAAATTGTCTGGAGTAATTACTTTGAAAGGCTGTTAAACAAACTAAGCAGCAACAAAACCATACTAGAAAATTTTCAAGAGGAGTACATACCAATACTTGAAATATAGAAAGGCAGCTGGAGTAGATAAAATTCAACCAGAAATGCTTAAGTATGGAGGTATAAAAGTTTTGCAGTTGCTATACTGTATAATTCAGAGAGCCTGGTCAGAAGGCGAATTCCTGATGATTGGAGCAGATCACTCATGGTACCCATTTATAAAAAAAAGAAGAAAGAAAGAAAATAAAAGGGGGGTTAATAAAGCTGAATGTGAGAGTTACAGAGGAATTTCTCTACTAAGTGTTCCACGCAAGATTAATGCATGCATACTTGAAAAGAGGTTGAAAAAGATTGTGGAAGAGAAACTTTGAGAAGAACAAGTTGGATTCGGACTAAATAGAGGTTGTCAAAAATGAGATTTCCACTCTAAGACAAACAGTCGAGAAATCATGTGAATATCACAAGCATCTGTACTTAAGTTTTGTAGATCTGGAAAAGGCATACAACAAGGTGCCCAGAGAGAGAGAGAGAGCATCACCATCATCAAATTCCTGACATGCACAGAATATGATAGTACTAGTTAACAAACTTACATCACCACTAACTTCCTATCTACAATTTTCCTCCAAATCAATCTGTTACCTGTCAAAACTCTAACATTTATCAGATCTTATATTTCTTTCTTCTAAGACACTTTTTACTGTATCAATCCACATATATCTTGGTCTTCCTCTGGGTCTTTTTCCTGCCAGAGAATACTTGCTTTGCTAATCTTTCTTCTCCCATTTTGTTTAAGCGACCATACCACCTGAGATTAGCTCTGCTAACACATTCCTGAATACTGACAATGAAAAGTTCTTTCCTAATATCCTCATTTTAAATATGATATTGCCATTGATGCCATCTGTTCATGCCCCCTAATCTTCCTCAGGACTCTGATATCTGCGGTCAGGGCTGTCGCCAGATTAGATCGTGCCATGAGGCAAGCAATTAAATATCATCCCTGATGGATTATAAGACAAGAATATAAGAAAATCTCCTATTGCTATTTTGTTTTTATTACAAGAGAAACATTAATGCAAAACGATTACATAATAATATTAATTAAATGTTTGCTCTACGAGGATATCACACAATAAAACTGTTCATAAGCTGTACTAAATTTAAATTATAAGCTATGTCCGCCTCTATTGATACAGTTGCTAGACCAACCAATCTTTCTTGAGTCATTGCTGTTCACAAATAATTTTTAATCAGTTTAAGCTTGGAAAATCTTCTTTCTGCACTTCCTTCTGTAGTGATGGCACCCACCGCACAATGTGGAACGAGTGCCCTTATTAAGCCGTGCCATGAGGCAGGCTGCCTCTATGCTACACCTTGTCAACGGTACTGTCTGCAGTCTCTAGCCTTTGGTCAAGTGTTTTACTTCTGACCCAGCTCTCAGATCCATAAGTTAAAACTGGTTTGAACACTGTCTTCTATACACAGCTAATTTAGTGTTCCAACTAATTTCTCTCTTATTCCATATGAATTTATTCAATTGACTTCCCACCATACCAGCTTGGCTGATTCTGTTGTCTATTTCTATATTTAATTTACCATCTTCAGTAAAAATCGTGCCTAAGTAACTGAAATGTTTCACTTGTTCCACAGATTCTCCATTCACAACACAGTTGACATTTTCAATGATTCTGCCTATTTTCATTGTCTTTGTCTTTTTATTGCTGACCTTCATACCATATCTATTATAACATTCAATTTAGTCAAAGAATCTTGCAGACTTGTAGCGGATTTATTTACAAGTATAACATCATTCGCATAAAGCAAAGAGCTGACATTAGCATCTCCAATTTTGATATCAGGTTTAATACCACTTTCCTTCATAATGTGATCCATATAGATGATTAATAGAGGGGATAATGTACATCCTTGTCTCACACCAGATTTAACATTAAACTATCTTCCTGCACTTTCTTCAATTCTAACTGCTGAGTTACAATTCAAATAAAGACTTAGAACTGCTTGATATAATGTCCAATTGACACCATACAGCTGTAGTGTTTTGAATAGTTTTTCTCTTGGCACCTTGTCATATGCCTTTTTCAGATCTACAAAACTTAAATACAGATCTTTGTTATTTGTTACATATAAAATGATGGTACAACATGCCCAGATAAAAGCTTTTCAAAATACTTCAATTATATGGGGTTAATGGGTTAATTATACAGAGCAATACACAGTCTATATTTAAGTTGTCAGTCAGGTTAGAATTGAAGGAAATACAGGAAGATGTTTTAATGTAAAATCAGGGGGAAGATAAGGATGCACATTACGAAACAAAGTAGCATTAGGTCTGATATCAGAAATGGAGATGTTAAACTTAGCTCTTCACTTTATGCAGACAATGTTGTACTCCTAAACACATCTTGTGCAAGTCTCCAGCATTGTCTAAGTAAATAGGCATAAAAATCAGCAATAACAAGACCAAACTATGAAAAAAGGTAGGAGAATAGCAATCTTCAGTTGCATTCTGAATTGAGATCCTACAGAACAAGTAAAATATTTCAGCTATTTAGGCACAAGTTTTAGTGAAGATGGCACTTTAAATCTGGAAATAGATAACAGAATAAGCAAAGCTAGTGTGATGTGTAGCCAGCTGAATAAATTTATATGGAATAAGAGAGAAATTAGCCAAAACACCAAAATAACATTATACAAGACAGTGTTCAAACCAGTTTTATGTTATGAAGCTGCAAGTTGAGTTAGAAATAAAGCATTTGATCAAAGACTAGTGACCACAGATATGAGGGTTCTGAGAAAACTGAATTGATGGCATCAATGGCAGAATCATATTAAAAATGAAGATACTAGAAAGGAACTTGACATTATTAGCATTCAAGAATGTGTCAGCAGAGCTAACCTAAGATGGTATGGCCACTTAAATAGAATGGGTGAGAAAAGAATAGCAAAATTGGTGTTTGATGCCAAGATGGCAGAAAAGAGACCAGGAGGAATACCAAGGTCTAGATGGATTGATTCAGTTAGAAGTGACTTAGAAGCAAGAAATGTTAGATATGACAATATTAGAGTTCCCACAAGTAATAGATTCATTTGGAGGAAAATTGTTGATAGAAGATTAATAATAATGTAGACTTAATCATGTAGTTCTATCATAGTAACCTGAATATCCCTTAGGGCTACATATCAGGAGATTAATGATGATTATTTCTTTAATAATCAGCTGGCATCAACCTGAGTGCATAAAGTCAGCAATCAAGCTACTGACCTGCTGCTATCACCTCAGCTCTTTGTATAATAATAGAGCAGGTCTTTAACAATTAACTTCTTCATAAACTGAATGACAACTATTATGGATTCTATCACTATATGTCCACAATAGATCTTGTTTACATTACCTGACTCTGAACATGAACCATGAAAAAAATTTGCAGAAACCTATTGTTACCCTTGACATTTCTTAGGTATTTGAACAGCTCAGCAAATTACAATGCTACAATTTGCTTTTCATCCTTTGTAAATGTTGAATTTCCTATACCAAAGTTTTTTTTTTTAATCTGTGTTATCCTATTCCATTTTTTTGTAGTGATGACCTATGGTACATAGGTACATTTGAGTGGCGCTAGAGTCGCAGTAGCACATGGCGGGGAATTTGAGCTGTGCTAAAGAAAGTGCTTATTAATTGGTGAATAGTCCATTTTTCTATGTTTTTGTAGTGCTAAGTTGTTTTCTGGAATACGAGTGTCCGTCAGTGGTGGTTTTTTGAAATTAGTTGTTGTCGCGATATTGTGCATTTTGGTTACTGAGAAGACAGGGTTGGAATCAAATGCATAACGGTGGAAGACAAGACGAAGGATAAGTTTTCATTATTTAGTTATTTCATTTTATTTATTTATATCTAGTGTACTTAAATGTCTGTTTGAACTTTTTCTTATAGTTATACTCACTGATACTTATTTAACATTTATTTTTTGACACTAATTAGCGACACTATTTTGAATAATGGTGGCAGCGGCAGTTAAAATTGCAAATGGCGTATCGCCAAGTCTCCCCCATTTAAGGACTCCATTTTGCATGATATCATACAGGATTTTGTAGCATGTGGAACTTGTGGAATGTATGCGTCCCAGCGATTGTATATGTGGCAGGAGAAAGAAGGGGTAAACATATATGTGCAAAAGTTTTAGGAGATAGTCTCAATTGGGAGGATGGCAAACAAGAGTGGCTGACTACAGAGAGAGATAGATGAGCTGAAAGAGCAGATGGAATGTCTGGGGAATGAGATGAGAAGTGTGAAAGATGAGATTAGGCAAATGGAAGAGACAAATGCAAGGTGAATCAGAGGAAGAGTGAGAGAGAGTTATGGGAATGAGAGAAGAGGAGAGAATAGGAACAATAGTAGAAGAGAGGGAATGAGAGAGTTATGGGAATGGTAGAAGAATAGGAACAGTATAAGAGAGGGAATTAAAGAGAGTTATGGGAGTGATAGAAGAGGAAAGAATGGGAACAGTAGAAGAGAGTTGTATAAATGATATAAGAGGTGAGAATAGGATAAGTGGAAAAGAGGAAATGAGTGTCAGATATAGGAATGATTAAAGAAGAGGAAAGAATGGAAACAACAGGAGAGAGGGAATGAGAGGAATGCAAGGGAGCACAGGGACTAGGGATAGAGTGATGTCAGGAAGGCAGGTAAGTAAAGGGGGGGGGACACAGAGAGAAACTGTTACAGGAGAGAGAGTGAGGGATGCATGTGAGTAATCGAGGAAAAGGGTGGTAAGAGGTGTAATGTATAGGGACTCAGTTGCCAGGAGGAACGATAGAAAGTGTGGCTATGGCAATTAAGAGAGGTGAAAGGGTGGATGAGATGATTGTGATAGTGGGAACAAATGAATTGAGTGGTGGTGTAAATAGGGCAGCAAGAGATATGAGATTCTTGCTTGAGGCTGTACGAAAGAAGACAGAGAAGATAGTGTGTGTGTGTGTTGCCTAGGTATAATAATGTTGAGCTGAGCAGAAGAGCGGTAATATTGAATGGCATAATAGCGAGAATGTGTCAGAAGAGAGAGGATTCGAATATGTGGATGCTTGGAGTGTGTTTGAGAGCAGAGAGGAATTGTATGCGAGAGACCGCTTGCATTTGAATGAGGAAGGATGAAGGCATCTGGAGAGATTGCTGTTCTGAACGAGTAGTGTGTCCCAGTGTGGATAGCAGTAGGGGTGGCCTCTTGTGGGAATGGGTACTTGAGAGAAGGGGATGACATCAGGTAACGCTGAGTCCAGTGGAGTCTAGAGGGGATTCTGGGTATAGAAACAATGGCATTTTTATGCTTTATACTAATGCCAGGAGTATTCGGAATAAAGGAGAAGAATTGGTGGCACTAATAGTATCAGCCTGACCAAAGATTATTGGGATCACCGAGACATGGTTGACAGAAGAGGATATAATAACAGGAATAGAAGTTGCTGGGTACAGCATTTTTCAGCAGGATAGGAAAGGAAAGCGTAGTGGTTGAGTACTGCTTGTAAGTGACGACCTATGTCCTCTAAGAGTGGAGGCTTTGAAAGGCTGTGACACTAATGATTTTGAAAGCATATGGTGTGAGGTGGAGGTGGGCAAGACAGGATATTTAGTGGGGGTGTTGCTACAGACCAAGGAGCACAGACGGTGGGGACCAGGAGATGTTGAGACAGTTGAACATGGCAAGTGCAAGAAGAATGATTGTTATGGGAGATTTTAACTACAGCAGTATAAATTGGGGAGAGGAAGATGCATGTAGCAATAAGGGAATGGAATTTCTAGAATTCTTGAGGGACAAATATCTTAGGCAACATGTAATAGAGGGAACAAGAGGTTTGAGAGTTTTGGATTTGGTTATAGCATCAGAAGAGTTGATAATAACTGAGATGACATCTCTCCCACAGTTGGAAAGAGTGACCATATGGTTTTGACTTGAAAGCATAGACATGCAGGAGTATCAAAGAGATGGGAACGTATGTAGAATTATAAAGCAGGTGATTATAATATTCTAAGACTTCAACTTGGGGAAGTTTCATGGAGGGAGGAATTGGAAGGCCGGGATATCATTAGTGCTTGGGAAATTGTGAAGGAATATTTGTTAGCAGCAATGGCAAGCTGTATTCCACGAGTGAAGAGAACACAATTTGGAGTAGAGTGGATGACAAACAATATTAAACAGGAACTGCATGTGAAAAAGAGGCTATAGAAGAGATATAAGGAGATAGGTGAAGAGAAGATGCATTAAGAATATAAGACACAGGCCAGGAGAGTGACTAGTATGGTAAGGAAGGCGAAACTGGAATATGAGAAAAGATTGGCCCTTAGATCCAAGGAAAATCCTAGGGAATTTTTTAGCTATGTGGGCAGTAGGAGGAGAAATGACTGGAAGAATAACATTGTGGGATAAAAATGGGAATAGAGTGACTGATGCAGAGGACAGTGGAATTGTTCAATGAGTACTTTATTGGAGTATTTCATCCTGGAGGAGTCAATTTGAATACTAGAGGGGTAGGGCAGATTCAAGGTTTAGAGGTGCAGGAGGAGAGTGTGTTCCACATACTGAGAACTCTGGATGTTAGTAAAGCTGTGGGAGTGGATGGTATTTCACGAGTTTTGAGAGAATGTGCTAAGGAACTGACAGTGCCTTTGACCTGGCTTTTCAATGAAAGTCTGGCTGCAGGAAAGGTGCCCATGGAATGGAAAGAAGGTAAGATAGTGCCATTGCATAAGGGCGGTATCAGACTGGAGGTGTCTAATTATAGGCCAGTTTGTGTGTCATCAGTAGCTAGTAAGATCTTGGAGAAAGTAGTGAGGGACCTTATACAGCAGCACTGGGCAGATGAGGGTAATGTTATCTGTGAGAGTCAACATGGATTTGTGAAGGGGTGCTCTTGTTGTAGCAATAAGCTAGACTTTTATGATAAAGTTACAAGAGCATTAGATGAAGGAAAGGCATATACTGCCATTTTCTTAGACTTAGCGAAGGCATTTGACAGGGTGCCACATGATAAGCTGATGTTCAAGTTGCAGCATATGGGTCTGGATGTCAGATTGGTCAACTGGATTCAGGACTGGCTGTCCGATAGGTATCAGAGAGTTGTGTATGGTGGAGCAATATCAAAGAGGCAGAAGGTTACAAATGGGGTTCCACAGGGCTCAGTACTGGGACCTATATTGTTTAACCTTTATATCAATGACATTGTCTGTGGATTGAAAAGGGATATTTGGTTCTTTGCTAATGATGCAAAGCTGGGAAGGGTTATTAGTAATAGTGCAGATGTGATAGTCCTGCAAGAGGATTTGCATAAGCTAGATAGATGGACAAATGAATGGGGGTGTCAGTTTAATGCAGCAAAATGTAAGGTCTTGAGGTTTGGGACACATCGATGGGATGCTGCATACTCTATGGGAGGAGTTAAACTGGAGGAAGTAGGGGAGACAAGAGATCTGGAGTTGATGGATAGAAACCTGAAATTTAGAGGACATATTGCAAATTAGTGAAGGTAATACAGAGGATTGCTGCTATAATGAGAAGGACGTTGACCTGCAGAGATAAAATGGTTATCATTCCGTTGTATAAGACTCTGATCAGACCACACTTAGACTATTGTTCTCAGATCTGGTTCCCAGGATTTGAAGGGGATAAATTAACTGTGGAAAGGGTACAAAGATGGATAACAAAGATGGTGTCGGGACTGTACAATGTTAGTTATGAGGATCGGCTGAGGGAGTGCGGACTGCAGAGTTTGGTGAATAGAAGAAGGAGAGGCGATATGATTGAGACTTTTAAACTGTTGAGAGGTGGTTACAGGGTTGACACTGGGGAGCTCTTTTGCTTGGTTGAACAGCGGGAAGGAGTGATGACAAGGGGCCATCCCTGGAAGTTACAAAAGGAAACGGTGAGAAAAAGGGTGAGGAGTGGTTTCTTTGCACAGAGGGTGGTTGAACCATGGAATGAATTGCCTGATAGTGGTGAGAGCGAGAACGGTCAATGCGTTTAATGAGTGGTATGATAGACTTTGTGTTTCCTAGGAGGGACCTTCCTCGATGAGTCTTGATAGACTTGTGTTTCTTAGAAAGGACCTCCCACGATGAGTCTTTTGACTCCATGGAGGACTGAATAATAATAATAATAATAATGTTTCATGGATATATGGGAAACTAATATTTTTTCTGTAGTCATGTATACAGCTGGACCCCAGCTTATGTAAGAGTTATGTTCCACAAATCAAACTTAACGAAACATGAATTTTGAAAGTCAGATTTAATCCACTCCTACCTCATCCGCTAATATCAGCCTATTGCTTACACGTTTGCAGTACATATATACAAAAGCACATCAACATGTTTTAAAGGTTATTTCTGTTAGTTTTATTCATAGGATGCACACGCAAATTATATTTAAATATATAATTATTAATGCAAAGTAATAAACAGAATGAGAAAATACAGCAATAATAAAAAAAGGGTTAATTTGGTCATTTGATCTTCATTATGAAATTGTCAAGAGATGTCTGAATAGTGAACCAACCATTACTTGTGAGAAAGGACTGAGAACTACCTAGATATTTGGATGTCTTCCAAAATATCTGCCATCATCTGAATCATTATTAAGGTTTGGGAAATGTGCTTCAGTTCACATAGTTATTTTTTTTTCTTAAAATAATTATTGGTGACTTGAAAGAGGCGAATCCTCTGACATGTTTCTTTATATAGGCAGCATCACAAAGCTATATTTGCTGCTAATGGTAACATGAATATGATTGCAAAGGATGCTACCTGTGAAAGACAAGCATATCCTGTGGTTGTTTTGTCCACTTTAATATTTCTTTAATTTCTTTATAATTTTTACCTGTAGATCAATTTCAGTGCTTTACACGTGCTAATTTTTTTCAGTAATGATTGTACTCTATCATAGTGCATGGAAACATTAAAAATTATTAAAGTGTATGAACACATAGCAAGTCTGTGTTCAACAGTAAAAACAAGACTGAACAAGTTAAAGGCATGAACTGAGTTCTTCATTTTCCAGGTGTGCTGCACACATTTAGCACACCCTGAGTATATGTCCAACTCCAGGATGTGCAAGAGGATGAAGTTAATCTTAAGAAGACCAGATGAAGGTAGCTAGCTAAATGAGTGGTTTGGAAGTGGTATGGGAATCATATTTGCAAAGAATTTTAGCTATCTTTTCTAAAGAACCCATCATAAAAGGGAATAGTTTTGCTATGGTCTTCTTTATTTAGTTGCAGGAGGGAAGATTGGGGTGGTGCATGTATAGGGATTGTAGCCATTGGCTAAATAAAGTGCTACAAAAGGTACTTAAGCTCAGTTTCAAGGGCCATGAACAAAATAGCCCTGGCTTGGTATGTAAGTGTTTGGAAAATAACATGCTGTTGGGATAGGTGGTTATGTGATTGCTTATGTAAATACTTTCCTGTATACGAATGGATTTTCTATAAATGGAAAAGGATAATGAGCCATTAGGTAGTTTTGTCACTAGTGTGTCTATAAAGGAGAGAGAATTGTTACTTTTCCTATTGTAAAGTTTAATTTAAGATGCATGGTATGTAAAAAAATGTATCTGATGTATCATTTGGCCAGGAGGCTAAATAGTAAACATATCAAACACAATGCAGCCATATTACTGGTTTTTATATTGAATGCTTCTGCAAATAAGTTGGGGGAACCCAATACAATCCTATCCAGCTATTTGTATATTTTTCCTTTCAACAAGAAATTACCAGAATAAATGGTCAATATGAATAATTCAAATATGTCAGAGGGGAAATGTGGCTTAATGAGATCAAGGGGCTCTGTCAAAGGTGCATTAGTGAAAAGTGAAATAATGTCAAAGTCAAAAATACAGTAAAAAAATAATGTCAGAATCTGTCAGGGTTATTTTTTTATTAATGTTTTATTAAAGTGAAGAGAAATTTTCATAAATGAGAGAGACCCCACAGAAGTCACTATAGGTTTGAGACATTATTTTTAGAATCATTTTCACCCACTTCAACAAGCATGGTTGTCTTGATTTGTCAAAGATCTGGGATATAGTCTTTCTGAGACCAGACAGTCTAACTTCTACAAATTAACTTTATGTTATCTGGCCATGTTAGGACATTAGTTCATTTTCAGTTGCAATATGATTGTACACTGATTTAGTTGCATGCTGTGCTTGTCACAGTTGTAATTAGTTGCTCTGAAAAAAAGCTGAGTAGTAAATTAGCCAAATATTACTAGGCGCAATAAATTATCTTTCTCTCTTGTTGTTTATACTATGAAGCATTTTAATGAATAATCAAAAATACCTATGCTTTTCTATACATAAAAGTAAAAAAACAATTTTAATTAATAAAATATTAATTAAAACAAATTACATCAAATGTAATTTGTTCTATGAAATGCAAATGGCTCAGCAAGGTTAGTAAAAATTGCATTCCTTTGAATGCAATATTTTGGTATAGTCCTAGCACCTCAACTGCATTAGTAGAAAATTAGTGGTGCATTGTTCACACACAAATGCATCCTCAGGCCTCAACAGATTAAGATGGTGTGGGGCAACTATGACTTATGTGGAACCATGCAAGAACAAGTTTCTCTTTTCTGTTTCTGTAATGATTAGAATTAGATTAAGACTTCTGTCTTAATCTCATACAGTTTGTCCGTTCTTATTGCTGTGAAGACTGTCATTCATTAATATACTTTGCTCTTGTTAATTGTCTGCAATCTGTATAGGCTACGGACAAACAGTACATGGAAAATGTATGAGATGATATAACAGCTGTATCTGCAGTCTAATTTCACTTAATTCCACAGTGGCTGGGAATCCAAGCACAACTGACCATTAAAATTAAGAGTCTTCATTTTATACAGGAATTGTAGAACATAATAAACTACTGTGTGCAATGTACATAGGGAAAAAAGCCCCAAAAGAACTCAACTAGTCTGTATACATTTTTGATAGCTAAATTCAAGAATCTAAATGGATACAATGCAGTCAGGAAAAACAGCAGGACAACCAACAGAGGTCTCAGATCAGAAAGTTAAGTAAGAAATCAGAGCACTCTGCTCTGTGCACATACAGCTGCAAGTAAAGTGATATTCGTGGACTAGACCTCCTCAGATGAAACAATGTAAGGCTCCATGGAGTGTAAACCTGCCAATGTTCATGTCAACAGCTTGCATAATTTCTATCACATGCATACCAAACAGGAAAACAGCTGTCTCATGTGTATAATACTGAACTTCCCAAAATGGGGGGGGGGGGGAATAGCTCACATAGGACAGGAAAAGACTTTAGCACACAGTTATTACAAATGTTTGAAAGTGATAGGGCAGATTCATTTGCTTCAACATGAAAACTTCAAACAGGTGATGTGCAGAAGACACCAGTAATTATTCATGTAACTTAATGATTTGACAAAGTGGAATGTTTTACTTATATAATTTTTATTTGCATAGAATTTACACCTAAATCTTCGGTATGACTTTCAAATTAAACAAGTAGAACAGCAATTGGTAGATTCAAATGAAAACACGTGAACTACAGCTACATGATAGAGAGTGACATACCTTAAATACATTAAGGGTCTATTAAAATAGCTTTAACAAGAGACTGTTAAATAAATAGCATTTATTCTGGAACTTGTGAAGCAGAACTATTTTCCACAAAAGGGATAATTTTAGTCCATCACTCCTATTAAAATTCAGACAATATAGCAAGGTTTCACAACTTTCTTTATATAAACATTCTGTGCGAAAATACTTTCATGGAAAACATTAATTTTCTTCCAAAGGATCTGATGTCTGGGGAGAAAAATGGTAGCCTTCGTTTCTCAATTTTTAGAAAGAAAACACATACCAGACATTCCATTCATGATCTTTCACACCATCACAACTGTCAATATCTGGCATTATTAAGATATCAAGCTCACTCTCTGTTCTACTGAAAATCACATCAAGTCCACCTTCTTTGCTAATGCCTTTACGAAATCTTATGTCAACAAAATAACTGATAGAGAGTTCCCGTGTCATCTTCCCCTTGTCGTGATAGTGATACAGAGACTGTTGAATAGCCAACAACTTAAATCTGGACTACAAGTGTCCTTTTGCCATATCAAAAAGATTTCCACTTTTCTAGGCTCTGCAAAAGATAAACTTCCACTGTTGAACCTCCCTGGAGTGTATCAAATTCCTTGCCAGTGTGAGTTATTGAAATATAATAAATTTAGTTTAATCCTTTATCCAAGTGTATGCAAACAAAGTTTGCGCCCGAAAGTATCTTCAGGACTGGGGTAAAGTGGTACAACACCAGGCAACTCCTTGCAAAGATGGAGCAAGCTACCAACACTCCTATCTCAGTATCTCCCATAATGCAAAACACATCTCCTTGCAGATATGTATAATGTTATGCATTAAGGGAAGTGCCACTATCCAGACTATTTTCGATCTTTATTGAGGTCTCTTCAGTGGGACCCAAGCCCAAGTGGAGATACCAGGCAGAAGCCTTAGCAAGGTCATCTCTCCTCCTATAGGAGTTGTCAAACGGTGTGCCACTTTTTTATTAAATTACTCTGGATTTAGAGAAAGATGTTGAAAGTTTATTTTTCACTTGGTCAGACTATAATAAATTTAGTTTAATCCTTTATCCAAGTGTGTGTGCAAACAAAGTTTGCGCTTTAAAGTATCTTCAGGACTGGGGTAAAGTGGTACAACACTGGGCAACTCCTTGCAAAGGTGGAGCAAGCTACCAACGATCCTATCTCAGTATCTCCCATAATGCAAAACACATCTCCTTGCGGATATGTATAATGTTATGCATTAAGGGAAGGGCCACTACCCAGACTAGTTTCGACCTTTATTGAGGTCTCTTCCGTGGGAGCCAGGCCCAGAGTTGGAGATACCAGGCAGAGGCAATAGCAAGGTCATCTTTACCTATAGGAGTTACCAAAAGGTTTGCCACCTTTTTTTTTATTAAATTACTATGGGTTTAGAGAAAGATGTTGAAAGTTTATTTTTCACTTGGTCAGACTATAATAAATTTAGTTTAATCCTTTATCCAAGTGTGTGTGCAAACAAAGTTTGCGCTTTAAAGTATCTTCAGGACTGGGGTAAAGTGGTACAACACCGGGCAACTCCTTGCAAAGGTGGAGCAAGCTACCAACGATCCTATCTCAGTATCTCCCATAATGCAAAACACATCTCCTTGCGGATATGTATAATGTTATGCATTAAGGGAAGGGCCACTACCCAGACTAGTTTCGACCTTTATTGAGGTCTCTTCCGTGGGAGCCAGGCCCAGAGTTGGAGATACCAGGCAGAGGCAATAGCAAGGTCATCTTTACCTATAGGAGTTACCAAAAGGTTTGCCACCTTTTTTTTTATTAAATTACTATGGGTTTAGAGAAAGATGTTGAAAGTTTATTTTTCACTTGGTTAGACTATAATAAATTTAGTTTAATCCTTTATCCAAGTGAGAGCAAACAAAGTTTGCACTTGAAAATATCTTCAGTACTGAATATGGTGTTGTACTATCTTACCTGGGTAAGTAGTGCAACACCAGGCAACTCATAGCAAAGGTGAAGCAAGCTACCAACACTCCTATCTCGGTATCTCCCATAATGCAAAACACATCCCCTTGTGGATATGTATAATGTTCCATTAAGGGAAGGGCCACTACCCAGACTAGTTTCGACCTTTATTGAGGTCTCTTCAGTAGGAGTCAAGTCCAAGTGGAGATACCAGGCAGAAGCATTAGCAAGGTCATCTCCTCCTATAGGAGCTGCCAAACGGTGTGCCACCTTTTTATTAAATTACTCTGGATTTAGAGAAAGATGCTGAAAGTTTATTTTTCACTTTTTGACCAAACAGGCAGATTGGCAGCTGTGCATCATGATGCACAACTAGACATTAAATTACAAGAGCCAGAACATTTGGGACTTGCAAAACATGTCATTTCCACCAGACATCAAATCCTTTGGAAGAAAATTACAGTATTTCTTTAAAGTAATTATCTCACAGAAAGCTTATATAAAGTTGTTGAAACATTGTTATCATCCACATTTAAATAGAAAGGATGGACTAAAATCATCCCTTTAATGGGAATAGTTCTTTTTTTGCAAGTTCCAGAATTAATTTTATTTATTCATTTTTTAAAATTAATGATCTTTTGTTAAATTTATTTTGTTAGAACCTTAATGTGTTTTAGACAATGGAGCTCTATATCATGAAAGTATAATTCACTTGTTTTCACTGTTGAATCTACTAGTTTCTATACTAGTTATTTAATCTAAAAGTTATACTGATGCCCTTGATATTGGGATGAAAATTCTATGATAATGGTAAAATCTGTATTATGTTTAATTAGTTATAATACCTTGATAATGGTGAGGATTGCACTATCACGGGGTGCTCTCCTTTGAAGAATGCATAATCCCCAGAACCCATAATCAAGCTTCATACAAACAAGTGAAGAATAAAGGCGAAGCAAGGAAATGAATCTGCATGCCACTCTATAGAGGATAGAGAGTGAAGGATATTCAATGCTGTTTTGTACTTTTCTCACAGTTGATGAATATGTGAAAAAAGGTAAGCTCTCTGTCAAAAATTAGTTCTAAGAATTTAGATTCAGTCCACATGGATAATAGTTTGTTCCATTCTTTCTAGGTGGATGAAGAGGGAATACTAAGAGTCCAGAAAAAGATATGACCAATTACTTGTTGAAGACAATTTTCAATGGCCATACTAAAAGAATGACAAAATCATCAACATAAAGAGGCACTGCCAACTGTGGAAAGGCATTGTTCAGTGAATGAGTTTACTTTGATGGCAAAGAATGCCACACTGAAGCCTTGGGGAACACCCTCTAATTGGTAATATGGGTGAAATAATGTGGTCCCACTCAGACTTGAAAGACTCAACTAGAGAAAGGTTTTAATAAACACAGGAAGATACCTGCTGCAACCTAGATTACAGAATCTTTTGAAGTGCAATATCTCCATTTTCTAAACAGTATCATCAGTGTACCAAAGTATGCCATTAGATTTCTCCATGTGAAAGGAAACTAAAACTATAGATATGATTATTTCAGGAATGATCACAGACCAAACTGTCCAATGTTGAAAGATGTCTATGTCGATGAAAGTCATGTTTGTTAGAGAGAAGATTACTCTTCTGTAAATATCAGAGAACTCTGGCATTAACCATTTTCTCTAATATGTTACAAAGACAACTGATCAGAGTGATAAGTCACTAATCATCTGCTTGTGATGAATCTTTTCTGGTTTTGGAATGGAAATGAATATTGCCATCCCAAAACCAATAATGGTTAGTTGTGTGGCTTTTGTCCATTTATAGAAAACTGGAGTCCCCGTTTCTCTAGTTGTTCTTTCAATATCAAAAATTCTGGAAGACAGGAAGCTGTAGCAGAGATTCCAGCAAAGCTTTTCTCCTAAGGTGTAATTGCTTGGGGTTTGGCAAATACTCATCTATTATTCATAACAGTGCTTCATGGTATAAACAAAAAGAGAAAAAAAAATATAATCAATTTATTGTACTACTTGCTAATGTTGTGCTGGTTTTCTAACTAGCATCATCAGGGCACAAATTGTAACTATGGTAGATATATGTAGAAACAATTCAAACTGAAAACAAACTATTGTCCTGATATGGTGCTCTCTATCTATCTGCTTTCAGAATGACTGCCTCCAAGATTTTTGACAGATTAATGCTGCCATACTTGTTGAGGGTGGAGGACGGAGTGCATCATAGATTATGCTGATTTCTAAAAGTATTCTCTTGGACCTATAGTGACTTCTTTGAATAACAGATGACTTCATTCATTTAATTTTATGTGAAGAAATATCTAGAGCATGGCCTACCAGTCTTAAATTGACATACAGATAATCACAGATGTAATTTTTGTGTTCTTCAAGGTAGATGTTAAGAGAACTACCAGTCTGTCCAAAACAGGCCGATCGATGGTACAAGGAATATTATACATTCTGGAATGTGCAAGAGGATGAAGTTTATTCTTAAGAGAACAGATGAAGGTGGCTGATTGAATGAGTGGTATATTATTTTTATTACATAAGGTATCTCAATGGAGTCAAAAGACTCACCAAAGGAGATCTGTAGTAAACATTATTCACCCAATACCTATAATACTTTTCCTTAAACTCAGTCGCTGTTAGGGTACTTACAACTATTTTTGGCAATCCATTCCAATCATTCACCACTCTCCAAGCAAAAAATCTAGGTCGACATACTTTTGTTAATCACACTCTTATACAAGGGTAACCCTCTTGTTCATCCTTTGCTTGTTATGTACTAAAAATTTCCTTTAGTGTCAATCTTATAGAATTCCATTAGTAATGTAAGTTTCTATCATATCCCCTGTGAAACAAACTCTGAAATCTACACACACCTTCAATCTATCCTTATGAAAAAATTACGCAGATCTGTCGTAAACTTAATCACTCATCTCTTAATCCTCTTCACTACCTCCCCCTGATCCCCAAGAAACCCAGGTAACTAAATCTGTGCAAAGTAGTCAAGATATGGCATTATAGAGAGGGATAACAGCCTCTCTATCTTTACTTGTCCATGTGTTCAACATCCAGGTAGTCTTTTGAGCTATTCTGCAAACGTTTGCAATATGTCCTTTGAATTTTAAATCTCTGTCCACCATTACCACCAATTCTATAGCCTCATCAATTCCCTGTAATTCAGAACCATGTTTGGAACTTCAAATCTCTGATCACCATCACCACCATATATCCATAGCCTCATTCATTTCCCAATCCAGTACTAAAAATATGATACAAAGTATGTAATCTTTTTATCCCAAAGTGCATTACCTTACATTTTGCAACATTAAATTGACAGCCATTGTCCATTGCCCACACTGCCAATTTATTTAGAGCATCCTGCAGGATATCTACATCACTTTTATCAACTATTGCCCTCCCCAGTTATGCATAATCAGAAGACAACTGAATATCCCTCCTTAAATCATTCTCTATATCATTGGTTCCCAACTGGTGGTACGCATACCCCCCCTGGGGGGTACAATAGTTGTACCACAATAATAGTATCACAATAGTTGAAGTCCCCTATAATGATCACCTGCTCTGCACTTGCCAAACTAATTTGCCTGAATATAGATGATGATGAGCAGGAAATGTTTAAGATCACTTTTATCATAATATTTCCCTGGTCTGTAGCAACATTCTACTAAATATCTTGTCCTATAAACATCCATCTCACACCATATACTCTCACAGCCATTAATATTATTTCCACTGAGATACTCCACCTTGAGAGTGCACAATTCATCTCTTATCATGAGTAACACTCCACCATCAGGTTTACCTTCGCTATCCTGCCGAAATATGCTATACCTTTCGGTATCCGGAGAGTTCATTGAAAAACAGTTAATCGAAAGACAATTCATCAAAAAGGCAATTAATCAAACGACAATTTATCGAAAATACAATTCATAGAAAAAACAATTCACCGAAAATTTTAACTTTTTGAAAATATTATGATAAAAGTGATCCATTTAGAACAAAAACTGAACAGTGCAGAGTCAGATAGCAATGCTACTTTAATAGGGAATAAAAGGAAAAGTCCAGCCTATACAGGCTCCATTATTATTATTGTTATTAGTAGTAATATGCGACTTCAATACAGCAATTATTATGGGATGAATTTTACTCAGGTTCACTATTTGAAACTTTTCCAAGAAAATGTCTAACCGTTCCAGTTTAGCTATATTCGGGGTAACAAAGAAATAACGTGTCCAAATTATGAATTACAATAACTCTCTGACTTAGCGGAATTAGTAGAAGTTATAGGTAAGAGAAGCTGTCGGCATGGTTCAGTTTTTGTTCTAAATAGATCACTTTTATGCTGTTTAATGAAAGTCTTCTAAGTTCCGAAATGATATTAGCAATTCTGCTTTGGCTGGATCAATTTAATGAAATTTTAGTTAAAATTTTCGATGAATTGCATTTTTGACGAATTGTTGTTCGATGAATTGCCTTTTTGATGAATTACCTTTCAATTAACTGTTTTTTGATGAATTTTCATGGAACCATACCTTTCAATTTCTATTCCTCAGTTAACCAATGCAATTCACTGGAGAGATTGAGACAATCAGTGCTACAAACCCATTCCCTTTATTCCTAATGCTCCTAGTATTTGTATACAGAAAAACCATTGCCTTCTTATAGCCATTATCATTCCTCTCATACTCCACCTGGATAGTGGCTTCAGAAATACACCCTTATTTCTGAAGCCACTATCTCCATATGAGCCAACCTTGTAACATTCCACCTTTGCAATTCTCGCTTCCCTGTCCTGACACACTCACTTGCCTGGAAAATAACACTCTCCAAATGCCTGTGCCCTACTGCTTTCAAATGCAATCTGTCTCTTGCATACAGCTCCCTTCTATCCTCAAATGTACTCCATGCATCCACATATTTCTCTCCTTTTTCTGCACATTCTCACCATCTTCTCATTCATCATCATTGCTTTTCTTCTCCACTTTGCATCATTCACAATTCACACTACCTCTTAGGTCATTCGTCCCAACCATTACTATAATTTCTTCTACACTTTCACACCTCTTCACTCCTATTGCCACACTCTCTATTGTTCCACTAGGCAAGCATGCCTCTGGCACTTTACTCTGCACACCTTGAATCATTAAATCTCCATACGTGACACTCAGAATAGATTCATTCATCCTTGTCTTACTGGCATTCCTGATTCTTGCAAGATTGCAATCTCTCTCTTTTTTCTCCCACTCCCTCTCTATCTCTTGCTCTCACACTCTCTAGTCTTTTTGCAATTTTCTCTCTTCCACTGCTCCCCCATTCTCTAGCTTTCCTCTCTCTCCTCTGCCCTCTGATGCTGTTCTCTTACACATACTCTCATTCCTCTCTCACACTAGCCAACCTCCCAAGATTTTCATTCACCCTTCTCAACTCAGTCTTCATTCTTTCCATCTCCTTTCTCAGCAGTTCTATTTCACTCTCCACACATTCTGCTTTCAATTTCCATTTGCACACACAATCATGGCCGTCAGACCAACCATCTCTCCACTAAACTACCCAAGGTTAAATCTATATGTAGGTCTTTAACATTCTCTTCATTCTCCAGCACACTACTGGCATCTACAAACTGAAAATTACCCGTTTTTGAAGCACTATCTCTGCTGCCACCAAATCCCTAGAATGAGACTCATGGTTCCCAGCACCTCCCACTGCCTGCATTTTATGCACACATACACATTCCTGTCTCACACCTGCCACATTCTTAAACAACAGGATGCATACATACCGCATACATAGCAACTTATAAAATCTTCCACTAGGTTACGAATAACGTAGTCTTTAAATGAGGAAGGGCTGTTACTGAAATTGGTGACTGACATGTTGAATAATCGCTACACATGGAAACAATACTGATATCGTAGAATCCTAACTAAATACTAAACAAATACTACACAATTATATAAAAAAAATCATGAGTTTGAATAGTATAGAGTTAAATACCAGTATTATCACGAAATATACATAATATCTTTCCTTACTACTAATACTTAGTTTTTTGTTTTTTTTTAATAGTTCACATCACTCATTGCATCTGTCTTTGCACACTAGCAGCATCCTCTCTCTTTTATAATTCCTTCTGTATTAATCCAGTAAAATCCTAAACCAACTCAAAGGTCTCTAAGTTCATCAGCATTGTGAGTGGGCTGAGGATTGGATAATTTACAAAACACTCCTCTAGAGACTTGAACATGGAACGTTTCAAGCGTACAGTAAACAAGTTGGCTTCAGATTGAGCAATAAAACTTATTTATTGCTCACCAGTTATTCACCAGTAAAGCATATATAATCATCCACACTACAAGTTGATTGGAAATCTGTAGGCCTTTGGATGGAGTGCAGATATGCTATCTACTTTGCCAACCATACTGCTATTTACATTCATGCCATTAAAAACTACTCACGTGTCATTGTTTTAACTGTCTTATTTTATTATTATTTACTGTATTTCACAAAACATATAAGTGCCAATTAATTCTGTTGATCCTCTGTTTGAAGTTATTTTAGGACCCTGGTTGGATGGATATAATTTAAACTTTGCATTCATAAAGTCACTTAACTTTTGTTTAGCTGGACAATTTATTTGTAGGGAAAGAAAGAAGCAGTTATTCTGTTTGACTACATGGTATAAAATAACGATGGATATTTATTACCTTTTCATATCATGTAGGCAAATTTAAATTGTATGCCTGAAAAAACTAACTGGATAATTTCAGCTATCTCCATGTAAAGGGTGTGTGTATAAGGGAGGGCATAGATATCAAACATTTGGATCTGCTTTTGGCACTAAAATCAAAAAATTTTACTCAAAAGCGAAATGAAATAAGAGATTTCTGATGATCAATGTTAGCCGAGTATCCACATGCATCATATCCTATTATCCCTGCATTTAAAGAGATTTAAATCTTGGGATATGAGAACAATGCTTGTTATTTTCCCTGATGATGACTTGCTACTACTGCTGTAACTTAAGTTTCCACACTAGCAAACCACAAAACCATCCCTACTGACATTTCAAACTATAAAATAAACAGCATGCTCATTAAGGCCATTACCTACACTTCATGTATGAAGAACAGGTGGGTACCACAGATCCTACTCTGGAGATGAAATATGGCTGTAGCCACTTCATGCCTCCAGTAAGCACACACCAGTTGTATTTTCCTTGAAATGAAAGTCATCAACCACCTAGAGTTCTAATTGGCAATTCCAGTTTTGTGAAAGCAGGCCATACCATTGGCCTGCTTTCATATTTTGCAAGCAACTCATTAATGGTCCCCTAATTTGGGAAGTTGTCTGCAAAGATAAAAAAATCCACATTTCATGGTGAACCAAAAAGTTATATGTATTGGTGGAAAAGAAAAAAAAACTGTATTGAAAGTTCTTGCCAAGTAAGTCAGCAAGGTCCTCAAGATGATACAGAGAAAACTGTAAGAAGGCTGAGCCGTGTGCAAAGGAAGCTAAACAAAAGTCATGGGAAGACTTGGAAAAATACCATTAGTGGTGGTAGATTTGGAAGCCTAGTTGGTCAGTGGTTTGCATATTTGCTCTCTAATCGAGAGGATGTGGGTTTGAATCTCGCTATAGGCATGAATATTTTTGTGATTATCTTTAAGGTTGGAGATAAATTTCATCACTAGGGGTAAGACCACCTCTCGACTTATTAGAAGCTTGAAAAAAGGTCCACGTTTAGTCTCTAAAGCAGGATTTCTGAACCAGATAAAAAATAAATAAAAATATAAAAAATTAAATAGAAAAAAATCCTTAGTCCATTCATGGTACGAATATACTATATGTTTACAAAATTCTTTCATGGGTAGGAGATATAAAACAAGATGGCAGTGTCTGCAGATGAAGGTTTAATTAGTGTAGACAATGAGTTGTGTAAAGAGGAGTGCTCTCAGGCAAGGAGCCCCAGGACTCCTTGAATGTTCCACATAATAATAATAAGAAAATAAAACAAGATAAAAATCATGGACATTGTAAAACATTCTGGAAGCTACTGAAAATGTTTAGGAATGTCAAGTGTACTATACAAGTAATGAAAGATGACACAGATAACATAAAAAATTGAATATGTACAGATAATAACAGATCTTCTCACCTGATTACACACCTATAGATATAAGCCATGAAAAGGACTGGAGAAACTTCTGCTGTTCTACTTTGCTTTCCTCTATTACATGCAAAATTAGATAGTGTTCCCTCGTCAGATATTTCTCTGCTTATGCAGGCACTCCTCAAAGCTCTGTGATATCACCCCCCCCCCTCCTCTATCATACATACATAAGCAACTTTCTGTCACTGATCTGAAACTCTGTTCATAGTGTTGCAGAAGATGCAGAATTTATGCTTGGTGAGAATATACTCTAGGAGGTGGAGGGAAATAAGAGATCTTGGGATAGCAGATAAGGATCTGAAATTTAGAGGACACAGTCAAAATTGTGAAGACAACACAAAGACTTCTGGGAATGATGCAGAAGACACTGACTTGTAGAAGTAGAGAGATTCTTGTTCTATTGTATAAGGCTTTGGTTAGGCCACACATGGACTACTGTGCCCAGATTGGGTCACCTGGTCTGCAGAAGATGAAGAGATGTTGGAAAGGGTTTAGAGGTGACTGACTAAGGTAGTTTCTGACATCTGGAATGTCGAATATGAGGAAAGATTGAGAAGATGCAATTTACAGAGTCTGGTGGATAGGAGGAAGAGGGGAGATATGATAGAGACCTACAAGTTAGTAAGGGGTTGTTATAAGATCAATGTTGGAGAGGTTCTACAGAAAACAGTGGGAGAACCAGAGGTCATCCATGGAAACTGTATAAAGAGGGTGTGAGCAGGGGAGTGAGAAGCAGGTTTATTGCATGCAGAATTGTGAATGATTGGAATGCCTTGCCTGAGAGTGTGGTGCCTGTAGAGAATTTGAGTGTGTTTAAAGTGTGGTATGATGAGCTGTGTGTATGATAAAAGAACCTCCTAGATGAGTCTTTGACTCCATGAGGTCTTGGGTAGTAATAATAATAATAATAACACCATTTCTTGTAATCATAAGTCAAACCTTGCAGTGCTCAAACATCCCAAGCTTCAAGATCTTCTAAAGACAATAAACACTGATCTCTAAACATCCTACAGTAGGGTGATGACAACATATTTACCTTCGATGTTTTCAGAAACAATTTCCTAGTTTCATGAATAGCTATCAAGAATTTTCATTCTACAAAACAGGCACACTGGACAGCAAAAAAAATAGCATGCAATTAACAGACAACCTATTGGCTTCCAGCTGCAATTCCAATTAGCCAATAAACTTGATGGGAGGGGGAAAATGTTTCAAGAAACTATATATCATGGAGTACAGTGCCAAAACAATTACAGTCTATTCTCTTTTCTTTCATATTCTATACTTCTTACAGAGATACTCCACTGGTACAACATCTATGTGACTGGAATAGCTCCCTATCTCATGAGATGTCATGGCACAGCTACTGATCATATTATTTTGAGCAAATGTAGTTTGCATTCTGTAGCCGTACCCAATGTGCGTTAAATACTGATCTTGTCATTCTCGAGTGGAGCGAAGATAATCTAGTAAATTTTCTTGCTATCAAAATGAGAAGAAATATCCTACCTCTTACTTTTCATGATGTTCTGATTCCCAGTGAAAATAAGATTTCTATTCTTGGGCTGATTTTCACATCTACATTATTAACATTGTCATTAATCACAAAAAATTCAGCCACAAAAAAAAAAAAAAAAAATTGGTTTTCTTTTTCATTTGAAATGCTACTTCTCTCCTGCTAAACTTCTAGCACTTTATAAATCCCAGTCTTAAAATACATCTTTTTTATTTTTGAGGTCATGCATCCAAAACCTTCCTAAGAGTTGTTGATTGTAACTTCAATCCACCTAAAAGGTGTCCCTTCCCTCACAAACTTTCTTACAGGCACTCTGTTTCTGAATTATGCCTTTTCCATAGTAACTTTCATGGGTAATTGCTCCAGAACTACCATTACTATTAACTGCTTTCCTCTAATCATCTAAGAACTAGCGGCTACTTGTCAATATACTGAATATAACTCATAATATACTGAATCAACTTTTCATATTCTTCCTTCATTCCATTTACCTCTATTCTTTGAAACAGTCTTCCTAATACTGTAGTTCCAATGAGTACAATCACCAGCTTTTCAAGAAATTTGTTAATACATATATTAAGAGAGAAGCATGCTGACTGAATCAATTTTTTCATCTTATTTTACCACTTGGTCTCTAAGATTTGGTTCTTATTTTATTATTATTATTCGTCACACCTCCAAGGAGTCCGAAGACTCATCGCGGGAGGACACCTACTGTACAACTCTCCCTCTCCACTACTACACAGAACCTCTACTACCAATCACCTACATCAACACTATCTACTACCCACAACCACTACCATTACAGCTAGTATTTTTTGTCTGTAAATTGCATGTGTTCTGAAGGGCCGATTTGTCTGTGTGCGGGATGAAAAACCCGAGTTTCTGGGAGAAAAAATCCTGCTACCTCTGTATGAGATCGGCTAACTCACCTTCAATTGAAAAGGTCCATATAAAGAGTCCTCCCATCATGACGAGAATCAAACTTAGGCCTCGTCTAATCAAAGGGTGCAACGTACCATCGTTCTTCTAATTGCCCTACTCAAAGACATTCATTTTTTCCCCCCATATTATTTATACATTTGAATCTAGAGTTCTCTTCTAAATTTTTCTTGACTGATTCTTATTAGAACTTTTGTACTGATCTGTTTTCAGTATAATTTTTTTTTACATTTTAACATTGCTGAAAACTAAACAGCAATGGCTTTATATTTCAAATCCTATGGAATTTTTCAGAAAGATTTGCTAATTTAGAGACTTCAGAAAGTTGTCTAGTTTTTGGAATGGCTTAACTATGGCTAATACTAAAATATTTATATTAAGAAGTGATAAGCAGAAATTTCACCAAGATAGTGAAGAGAAACAGATCTTTGTAGAAAATAAATTTGTAGAAAATTTGAACATGGTGGGTAGCTTTCTTGAGATGTCAGAGATGCACTATAGACTTAAATGCACAAATATTATTGGAGAAAAAAAAAATGAGGGCTGAATACATGAATCAAAGTGTAGAGACTCAGTAGCACACCTGAAGAGAAGGAAAATTTATTCACCAGGTGAAGTAACAAGTGAAAATCTGAAAACTTCATATGTGACAAAAGAAGTTAAAGAGGTAGCCATGGAAAAGAATAAAGTATTGAAAGCTCCTAGCAAGCAAGTCAACATGTATCCTGAGAGAATACAGAGAAAAATGTAAATAAGAAAGTTATGTAGCTAAACAAAAGACATGAGAAAATGGTAAGAATAACATTATATTATAACCCAAAAAGACATTATATTGTGTTAATCTTTTATCCAAGAGTAAGCAATGATAAGAAGAATAAATTGATTCTAAAGGCATACATTTCCTGAAACAACCAATAAAGACAGAAAAGTTTAGATAGTATAATATAAAAGATAAGGATGGCTAGCAGCCAGTTGAATAATTTTATATAGAACAAGATTTGGAAATCAGCCAAAATTATCAGCAATGTACAAGACAGTGTTCAAAACAATTTTAACTTGTGAATCTGAGAGATGAATTAGAAATAAAACAGTTGTTCAAAGATTAGAGACCACAGATTATTCTTTTATGTGGATCTCACTGACTAAAGGTTTATTTGCAGCCCTACAGTAATTCATATCATGGGAAGGCTAATTAGGGATTTTTATTTTCTATTTTTATTGATGTTATATATTTTTTGTATATTTTTTTACATAATCCAAAAACCCTATTCTAGAGGTCAAGCATGGAATGTTCAATTCGATGAAATTCATCTCCCACATAATATGAGAGGTCACAGAAAAATTAGAGGAGTGAACAGATGGCACTAATAGTAGAATCATATAAAATTAAGATATTAGGATTAGGAAGGAACTTGGTACTGATAGCATTCATGACTCTGAGCAGAGCACTAATCTCAGGTGGTATGGTCACTTAAATAGAATGTGACAATACAAGTTAAAAAAGCTGTATGATGCTAGGATGGAAAGAAAAAGACTCAGAACACTGTCCTTAAAAGCTTAAACATTAGATGCAAACATACTGCAGTCCTGAAAAACAAACTAATTTGGAGGAAAATGGTTGACAGTAAGTTAGTAATAACCAACATAATCATAAAGAAGTATCACAGTATCTTCTACATTCCTTGAGGGATTGTATCAGAAATTTGTGATGTTAGATAGTTAAGAGAATATGACAGAGGCATCTATGGATTATGGCACAGCAGAGGGAGATGTTTTGATGGATGGTCATGATTATTCAAGTGAATGTTGGGTGAAAGCAGAATGTGTGTGGATGGAGAAATAGAATTGCTGAGAAAGAAAATCAAAGGCATGAAGACTTAACTGAAATGGGTGAATGAAAGATTGAAAGGCCTAGAGACATTGATTAGTTCAAGGAGAATGAGAGTAGATGTGAGAGAAAGTCATGAGAAGGCATGGCAAAGGAAAAGGCTAGGGAATGGGAGACAAAGGAAAAGAGAGGGAATTGGAGAAAGTTGGGAGAGTGTGGGAGCAAGATTAGAGAGATGAGAGGAAGAAGGGGGAAAGAATGAAAGCAGAAAAAGTCAAAAATGCAAGGGAGAGAAAGAATGAATGAATAAAGCTGTGAGGAATATCACATATGGAGAATTGGGATGTGAGGAGTAGAGTGCAAGAGGAGTGCTTGCTGGAGGAAAGACAGAGTGTGGCAATGACAGTGAGGCAAGGTGAAAACATAGAAGAAAATATCATGGTTAGTATGAATGAATCATATAGCAAGAGATTGGAGATTGTTGATGGATTAGGCAGCAAAAATATGTGAAAGCGAAAAAGAGTGATAACAAGTGAGACGATAATAAGTATGTATAGGAAGCAAGAACTGGAATACATGGATGACTGGAGTGCATTTGAAGATATTAGGGAGTTGTATGCACGAGATGGATTACATCTGAAAATGTCGTAGGATAAGAAGGATGCAGGCTTGTAGAGACTGTTATATTCTAGGCAAGTGAATGTGTTAGAGTAGGGAAACTAGAGTTTCAAGGGTTAAAGGTACAAGGGATGGACTAATGAATAGTGGCTTGAGAAATGAGAGGTATACACTATATTAGATTGCTAAGTGAAGTGGACTGTGGAGAGTAACAGTAGCTATGTGAATAATGACAATTCCTTTGAGATGCATTTTTCTGCAAACAAATGCCAGGAGCATTAGGAGTAAAGGGAAGGAGTTTGTGGCATTGATTGACTCAGTTTTTCTGAAAGTTGTTGATATCAGTGAAACTTGGTTAACTGAGATGGATATTTTTCTTTATCAGGGATAGAAATTGAAGGGAGGGGCATATTTTGACAGGACAGAGAAGGAAAACAGGGTGATGGAGTGTTTATACAAGAAATGTTTATACAATTAGTTTTGTAAGTGCAAAGTCAACATTTGCTTGGGGCTAAATTATGACAATATAAACTGGTCAGAAGAAGCAAGCATACAATGCTGAAGAAACTGACTGAGTGAGAATGAATAGGCATGTGGCAGTATCAAGGCAGAAGAAATTTATGTGAAATTATAAGACAGGCAGCTTTAGTACTTAGAAACCATCTTAGGGCAGTGCAACAGATGAAAGAAACTGAAAGAAGAGAGGTCAGTAGTGTATGGATGAATGAGGAGCATAAGCATGAAATCTGGAAAAAGAAGGTACTTTGGAGGAAGTACAAGATGAATAATGGTAATAATCAATTACATGAAGATTATAAAGAACAAGCCAGGAGAGTGACTCAGTTAGTAAAGAAAACAAAAGTGCAAAATGAGCAGAAATTGGCAAACCAGGTGAAGAAAAATCCTAAAGTCTTTTAGATACGTGGTGAGCAAAGGGAAGAATGATCATGGTAAGATGCTAATGGATGAAAGTGGTAGAATGGTAACTGTGGCAGAAGACATTGTTGAAATATTCCATGATCAATTTATAAGGGTGTTTCATTCTGATCGGGGGGGGGGTGGATCATGAGGAACTTAAGCATAGAGGACATAGGAAAGGATAGCTTAATTGTGAGTGAGCAGGAGGTATTTGAGGAAATAAATAAATTTGATGTCTATAAGGCAATAGGATTTGATGACATATCACCATGCATCTTAAGGGAATGCATCAAGGAATTGGCAGTAGCATTGGCATGCCAGTTTAATATGAGTCTTATAACAGCACAAGTTCCAAGGGAGTAGAAGGAGGGTAAAATTGTTCCGCTGCATAAAGGTGGTGATAAGGCTGTAGCTTCAAATTATAGGACAATCTGTATATCTGGAGTTGTGGTGAAGGTACTGGAGAGATTGATGAGTAGAATACAGCAGTATAGTATTAGTACAGTAGTACTAGGATAAGCAGGATATAGAAATGGGTTGATATTAGCACTATTCTCTATGGTTATCAGCATGGGTTTGTTAAAGGGAGATCACGTTTCATTAACTTGCTTATGTACTATAACAAGGTGACAAATACTTTGGACAGGAGAGACGCATATACCGCGGTGTACTTGGATTTTGCAAAAGCTTTTGATAGACTGCCACATGATAAGCTGTTAAAGAAATTGAAACAGATGGGATTGGATAACAAAATTCTGAGTTGGATCAGTGACTGGCTGTCAGATAGGTATCAGAAAATTGTATATGGGGGGGGGGCTGCAGTATCCAAAAGGTGGTGAACCCCAGGGGTCAGTTTTGGGACTATTATTGTTCAATTTGTATGTTAATGATATTGCAATTGGTTTAACTAGTGATATGCAGCTGTTTGCAGATGATGCAAAACTGGGGAGAGTAATTCAGAGTCAAGGAGATTATGGCCTTACAAGAAGACTTGAATAGATTGCATAAATGGGCAGGTAAGTGTAAGTTCAATGTTGCAAAGTGTAAGGTTTGAGATTTGGTAAGCAAAAATGGGATGCAAAATATACACCTAGTGGAAAAACTAAGGGAAGTAGAGGAGATGAGAGATCTAGGAGTGATGGTGGACAAGGACCTGAAATTCAGGGGCTACATTACAGAATGTTGTGAAGATGTCACATCGGATAATGGCAATGACACAGAGGACCCAGACATGCAGAAATAGAGAGGTTATGATGACATTGTAAAATGCCTTGATAATGCATTGTATAATGCACAATATGGATTATTGTGCACAGATTAGGTCGCCAGGTTTTCGTGGTGCAAGGATATGTTGGAGAGGGTCCAGAGAAGATTCACAAAGGTGGTTAGTAATCTTGGAATGAGGACAGATTGAGAGAATGTAAGTTACAGTGCTTGTGAATAGGAGGAAGAGGGAGGAGGATATGATTGAGACATATAAACTAGTCAGGGGTTGTTATTAGGTTGACATGGAAGAGATTTTTCATAGAATGGGAGACAGGGGGGGGGATAGAACAAGAGGCCATTGCTGGAACTGTATAAGGAGGGTGTGAGCAGAGGAGTGAGGGAAGAGTTCTTTGCATGGAGAGTGGAATGCATTGCCTGAGTGTGTTGTGAATTAATTTAAAGCACAGTTAGATAAACATTGGGTGCAATAATGTGTACCTCCCACGATGAGTCCCTAACTCCATGGAGGGCAGATGTTAATAATAATAATAATAATTTCAACTGTCTTTAACATGTTAATTTGGAAATTACAGTACATGGCAAAACTAGGCATCTTTTTTTTTATATTTAATTATTTACTGAAAAATTGTTTTGATTCTTCTTCTTAATATTAAAAAATTCATTCTGGATCATCAAGAAATATATCTGTAACACACTTGTTATATAACTTCAGACAATAATAGCATAAGTTATTATTTAATACTGTTTTGAAATAAATAAAATTTACTGTGTGTGTGTATAGAAGGGGAGAGAAGAAAACAGATATAATACTATCAAATGTGGTTTGAGGAATTTAACTGAAAAAAAAAAACAAAAAAAAACAGAGAGAACAAATCTAACAGCTTGTCAATTTCTAAAATATAGCTGAACATTATATTTATATTCTAGCAAAGTATTCTTTATTATGTATTTAATAGTAATGATAATTTACAAACATGCAACAAGTGACACTGTAAAGTGAAAATACAACAATTATAGCTGGTGATCATTTCTAATAAAGTGAAATCTGTTAAGTTGGTGTGTTTATAATATTAGACGCATGTCAAAAAACTTAAAAGAGCTTACATTATGATTTCCCAGGCATCTCAAGAGAGTCAGCATTCATTGCAGGAGACCGACTCTAACCATTGTTCATACAATACCCATCACACCTCTCCTTAAATTCATTCACTGACAAAACACAACCAACTCCAGCAATAAATCACACTCTAAGCATAAAAACTAGTCCTAACATCCTTGCTAACCACACTCTTATACAATTTCAGGAGTGAAATCTTGTTCTTTCCCCTTTCAAGTGTGAAAAGTTTTCAGTGTCAGTACTATAAAACCCCTTTAATAACATAGGTATCTATCATTGTTTCACCTGTCGGCTAGATTTTTGAAGACCACAAATATTCAACCTATTCTCAGAGGGAGCATTCCACAGACTTGACACAATCTTGGTCACTCATCTCTGAATATTCTTCACCATTTCTTCATCACCATGGAATCCAAGCAACCAGATCTACACACAATAGTCCAGTTGTGGCCTTTTATAAAGGAGAATAATGAGCTCCTTATTCCTTCTTGGTCTTCAATAACTGCATAATCTAATATGCTGTTTCAGCTACCTTTGCAGTATGTCCACTAATCATTCCCAAATCATTGGGAATGATTAGTGGTCTCTTCTCCCAAAGTACACGACCTTACACTTGGCTGAACTGGCAGTCTATTTAAGTCATCCTACAGTGATGATCTTTACATAATCTTCATTGATTATCACTCTTCTTAGTTTGCATAATCAGCAAATAACTGAATATTTCCCTTTAAGTCATTTCCTATATTATTAATGTACACACTAAACAGAAGAGAACAAAGCACTGAGCAATGAAGAACACCATCAGACACCCACCTTCTGAGATTTAGCTTTCCCATACACCACTCTGATATCTGTCCAACCACCACCCTATTATTCAAATCAGCAGCCACATATCTATCCCTATTTGATCCAATTTATGCAAGAGTTCCATGTGGAATCCTGTCAAATACCTTTTCAAAGTCCAGCAGGATCATAAGGAGCTATTTCCTTTATCCAACTCAATTGTGACTATTATAAAAGGTAAGCAAATTACTAAGAGAAAACCTGCCTCTCACAAAACTATATTGGCCCCCCCCCCATAAAGTGTCATATTCCTGTTCATCCAGTCCTGAATTCTGTCTTTTACCAACTTCTCCAATACCTTAACCACCACTTTTTCCACTTCTAAGACACTTTTCCAGAACTGAATCTTAAATAAACAGACTAGTCAGAGCAGGTAGCAATTTACCTATATATTCTTGTAATACATGGGCTGATATGCCATCTAATTCTATGGCCATTCACATTAAGGTTCTGCAATAGTGTTAATACCTCCAATTCATCAACCTCTATTCTCACATCAATATCACATCTGACATTGCCCTATCTCCAGTGGTGTAGCTAGAGCTTTTGCTGCCCAGGGCGGTCCTTGAGTTTGCTGCCCCTCTCAATACACACACCAAAAATACTACAAAAAGTCAAAACGAGGTAATAGGGAAATAAATTAAAACACCATGTTTATTTTTGAAGTAAAACTTTAATTTCAACATTATAAAATGTTATTTTTCTTGCTTTTTTGTTAACAAAATCATTGACGACATTGGCAAAGTCTATTTCATAGTAATGCAGGTAATTCTTGATAACTTTTATTTAGAAAAACTCCTCTCACAACTAGCAACACTTACAGCAATTGTGAGGAAAATTCGCAGTAGCATTACAATATCTGGAACCGAGTTCTTGAGACTGTATTTTAGAATTAACTGCAAAAGTTGAAAAAGGTTCAAAGTGTCGCCCGGGACAGATTGCCCCCTCTGCCCCTCCCTAGCTACGCCTCTGCCTATCTCCACCTGGCATGGTAGACCAATGCAAAACAATCACTCGATAACTCATCTATTTTGTTTGCTTTTGTTCCTTCCTTGCCATCGACACTCATTATCCTTCTATGGTAATTTATTCTTTTACTCACCACACGGTCAATAATTCACTAATAACTCTTTAATTTGACTCATCAGTTTTGCTTTGTACTGCTCATATGAGTTGCTGATTACATTTTTTTATTCCCTCTACTCTTTATTATGCAGCTCCTGCATAATTATGCTATTCATCCATTCCACAATTACTTAGTTTAGTGCAGTATGCCTGTCACAGTTATCATTGTGATCTGATTCATTAAAATATTAATGAATTTAATAAATATATATTTTTTATTTTTGGTTTTGTTTATATTATTAAGCATTATTATTATGAATAATGAATGACACTTAAGCCTTTCTTTAAGTTATGCATGTCTTGCAATTTCCTACATCAAGACCACATGATTGCTTCCCCTAATTGGAAGCAGTGTAACTACATGGGTTACTGCTATGTTCTCTGATACTATGACAAAATGCAGCATTTTTGAACTTTGAGTCCCTTCCATTATATATTGCATCAGGTAATTATTTCTTACCAGTTGTGTAAATTCCATTTCATTTTCTCACTGTGATTGTTCCTTCTTCCAATTTATGTCCCCAAAGTTGAGGTTCCCCCATAATAAACCTGATATGTGCTAATTTGCCAATGCAAATAATCCACATTCTCCTTTGTACCTCCATGGACCTAACAGAAGCTAACTATATATTTCATTCTGTTGGTTCTATCTCACATCACATAAGGAAAAAAATCATTTCCTTATTCTGTTCCCTCTGACTTCTCTACTCCTTGAATTCTATTCCTATGAATATATATCATCCTCTGTCAACCAAATCTCACTAATACCTAAAACTTTTGGTTCAACTCATCAATGCCAAAAATTCCTGTCCTTATTGGAAATATTTTTGGCATTAGTATATGTATGTATGTATATATATATGTTAAAGATACCAAGCTATTTTAAACCTGGTTTTACTCCATTTCCCAAGTAAGCAAACAGACAAATAAGTCAAGTTTGCGCCTGCACGTAATGCAAGTCTAGCTGACCCTGCACATAGTGCAAGACCAAGGCAACTCATAGTAAAAGTAGAATAAGCTCTGATCACTAATCTTAATATTTACCCTTAATGCAAAGCACATTTCCTGGAGGAGATGTATGATGCTTTGTATTAAAGGCAAGGGGCCACTATCCAGACCAGTTTCGACCTTTACTGAGGTCTCATCAGAGCTTATTCTACTTTTACCATGAGTTGCCTTGGTCTTGCACTACATGCAGGGTCACCTAGACTTGCAACACTTGCAGGGGCAAACTTGACTTATTTGTCTGTTTGCTTACTTGGGAAATGGAGTAAAACCAGGTTTAAAATAGCTTGGTATCTTTAATATTTATTATACCCAAGGTAAAATACTTTCTACATTTATATCTCCTCCTGAGATTTTTATTTAATAAGGTTAAAACACCTTATGGTAACTTGTTCTGGTAAAATACTTATAAGCTCTGTATTACTAAAATCTTGATATTTCTAGCCTGGCTCCCACTGATGAGACCTCAATAAAGGTCGAAACCGGTCTGGGTAGTGGCCCTTTGCCTTTAATACAAAGCATCATACATCTCCTCCAAGAGATGTGCTTTGCCTGGCTCCCACTGATGAGACCTCAATAAAGGTCGAAACCAGTCTGGGTAGTGGCCCCTTGCCTTTAATACAAAGCATCATACATCTCCTCCAGGAGATGTGCTTTGCATTAAGGGTAAATATTAAGATTAGTGATCAGAGCTTATTCTACTTTTACCATGAGTTTCCTTGGTCTTGCACTACATGCAGGGTCAGCTAGACTTGCAACACTTGCAGGCGCAAACTTGACTTATTTGTCTGTTTGCTTACTTGGGAAATGGAGTAAAACCAGGTTTAAAATAGCTTGGTATCTTTAACATTTATTATACCCAAGGTAAAATACTTTCTACATGTATATATATATATATTGCAATACTCTCTTCATCCCACAACCTCTATTGCACTTTGCATTGATTATCCCACTAAAGTTAAGAACCTGGGAAGCAACATTTAGCATTAACTGATCATTCTTCCACTTGTATACTTCTAGGGTGCAGCAACCACACACTCACCTGTAAACCCCCCCCCCCCCCCCATTACTCTCATTTCTCTGATTCTAATTCAAATTGTGATTCCAACTCTCATTGAACAATACTTTCTCAGGACATCTAACTCTGAATCCATTCAAATGCAAAACATCAAACTCACTATGCACACCTACAAACTCCTCACTTGTGCAGACTCATCTGCATTCATAGAACTTCTTCTCAGCTCACCTCTACCATACTGTGGTGGCATATCCACAGTTTTTACTTTCACACTCTTCTTATTCAATTGTAGCAGCAACACTTTCTCATATACCACACCTGTCACCTACCAAATCAATAGCACTCATCAAAATAATTCTCTCTTTCACTTTCTCTCTCATTTCTTAAAGAACTGCTAACATTCTTAATTTTAGCCCCAGGAGAGCATGATTTCATTATGCTTTCCTCAAGCACGCTTCTCATCACAGAATCACCATACAAAATTGATTCTTATCCTCACTCTTTCATACTCTGCTTTTTCTCCCTCCAATCTCTCACTTGTTTCACTTTTCTCCCAAGCACTCACCAGGTATTTCTCCAACAATTCTGTCTCACATTCTGTTCTCTGGAGAATTCCATGTAAGTGTGTCATTGCTCTCATTATCATGTAGTTGTTGATTTCACTTTCCACTGTTTCATTCTTGCTATTATTTGTACTGTGTACACCCTCTCACTTGCAACCACAACCAAGCCAACATTCTCACTTCCATTTTGTCATCTTTCAACTCATCACTGTCATTCTTCTTATTATCCTCACACTTCTGGCTTTGAAAACATTTTAAATGCATGCATTCATCAGTTGCATTCTCTAATTCTCCCAGTTTCAAGTTTTACATTCTTTTATACTGACAAACACAGTACAAAACATAACTAAAAATGATGCAGTGAGTGAGTGAGAGGAAATAACTGTATTTGTCATTACCAACAATTCTTATAAATTCATCGCTCTTGCATTGTTGAGACACCAATGGTGACTCAACATAGATGCACACTGTCAATACTCATCATTAACATCAACACAAATGTAATGCCAATCAGTTGAAAACCCCTTTATAAGATGTACATTTAAAGTATTGTTATTCTAATTATTCAACACCTCAGTGGAGTCATGAAACTTATTGTGGAAGGTTTGCCTCAGACAAAAAAAAGTTTATCAACATTCCTTAAACTCATTCTGCGTTTGCACTGTCACCATTAGCAATGCATTCCATGTTCCAATCACTCTCCATGCATGACATCCAAAGATGGCCACTTGCCCTATTATAGGAAACATTTTTCCAATATATATCTAATAAATACCTTTTAACAGCTAAAATATCTGACACTCCCCCCCCCCCCCCCTTCCATCTTACAAACTCTGCAGATTACATGCCCTCAGTGTCCTCATGACTAATGTTCTGAAGTTCTGGTATCATTTTAGTCATCTGTCTTTGTACTAAAGGCTAAGGACATGAGGGTGAAGAAACTTTGTGCTTACATTAAAGTTTCTTCATCCTCTTCAAATCCTGGTGAACACAATCTAGATGTGAACTGCTAGGGTTTTATACAACAGAACCACCACCCAAGAGTCTCTACTGGTCAACATCCTTCTCAGTGATGCAGCAATCTTCTGGTTTGTTTTCACCTTTTGTAATATGTCTTTTGAACTTGGAATTTTTATCCACCATTACCAGAAGATACTCTGTCTCCTGCACAAGGAGAGTTTCACCAATAAAGTGTATGTAGTCTCCCATCTGTGAATCACAGATATCAAAACCATACACTTAGATACATTAAACTGACATCCTTGTTCACACCCACCTTTCAATGTTATGGCTCCTGAAGTGGATTTGAATAAGCTGGAAATAGACATAAATGTAAGAGATGAATTTCATTTCCTGGTGTGCGACCACTACCTCACTTATTAGAGAATCAAAGTGTGTTTTATTTCTATAGAAGAGATTCTGGATTATCTAACCATTTGCTGACCTATGTTACTAATACTTATGTACTATAGCTTTCCAACTTATTGTGGATGGATTCACATATAGAGCATGTTCTTGAACTTACAATGTGGTTTTGTTTCAATGATCCCATCATAAGTCAAAAAGTTCTTAAATTCAGAAATCACTATATAGTGATGAACCATAAAGATATTTTAACTAACGTGCCTGAATTCTTAAATGTATAGGTCTGTGCTGTTATATTTAACTAATTTTACTCTTTGTTTACAGTGAAATAATACCATGTACAAATTATAACATAGAATTACAGTATATGGTACTGTAATAAATATGCTTTATTAACTGAATGATTCATCAGAGGAGGAAGGGGAAGTTAGGTCATAAACAACAAATTCTACTCATCTTCAGGGAGCAAGGTGACAGAAGGAGTGGGCTTTTTTTAAAAAAATTGTACATTCCCTTATTAACAGAAACAAATGCTTCACCCAAGTTTTTCACTGTAAACTTTGAGGATTTGACTTCTTGTTGTTCAACTTTTTTTTTTCTCTGTCTTTTTCTTCTGCAATTTTTTGTACTTCTAGCTTTATAAGGTCTTCTTCCACATCTTTAGCCAATGATTTATCTTCACTGTCATCCCCCCCCCCCCAACTCTTTAGCTAGAATAAGTATCTTGTTGCCAATCGCTTAATAAGGCTTTGTCAAAACTTGAGAAAATCCTCAAGCTTTTGGAAGGAATATAATCACGTACATTGCTTAAAGAAAATAGGTGTGGCATAGAGTGAGATGACAGCAGCTTCTTCCAAACACCATTCATAGACTGTACTGTCACCTTATTCCATGCCATGTCTACATTCTTTGTATCATGCAAGTTATTTTCTTTCCAAAAATGAGAGGATTTTCTAACCCTCATTAACAGCAATAGCATGCGCAAAAGTATTTCTTAATACTTTTGCTCATGCTCATTGCAAATATGTCATAAGTCAAGGACTGACTGTGTGTATGTATGTAAGTGTGTGCGTGCGAGTGTACACACACAATCTACCAATAATTATCTGGACACTTTAGCAATTTACAATTGATACCAGCAGGCGAAACCTAATATCGGGTATGTCCACCTTTGGCTTTCATCACCTCTTGCACCCTTTGACTTTCTACATTGGTGGAAGACAGACATCAGGTGGAATTTGTCTCCATTCCTCCATCAAAGCAGCACTGAGCATGGTGACAGATTGAGGACTTGCTGCTCTGGGCTTCAATTGCTGCTCCAATTCATCCCACAGGTGTTCAACGGGGTCAAGGTCAGGACTCTATGTAGTTGTTTAACATCCATTTCTTCATGCCATTCCATAACAGCTGCAGCTTTGTGGCATGGTGCATTGTCAATGCACCATGCCACAAACAATGACCAGTGGTCCCACTCCAAACCAGTTGAATGCATCCCACACCATTATTCCTCTGCCACCAAACTTTACTGTGGGTACAACACACTGTGGTAACAAGCATTCACCAGGATGCCTCCACACCAACATCCTTCCATCAGACTGGAAACAGGCGAACCTTGATTCATCACTCCAGAGTACCGTCTTCCACTGGTCCAGTTCACCCATTCTTTGCACACTAGGCCAGACGAGCTGCTTTGTTTGTTACAAGAGCTTGTACTGCTGCTTTTCCTTGGAAACCCAGTAAATGGAGTTCTTCTCGTACAATATTAGTGCTCATGTTACTAGTGCTCTAGAACTTGTCACGGATGGTCTGTGCCGATTGTAGACGGTTTTTGCATGCTGTCCGTTTTAACACCTTCCTGTCCTGTCAGTCATAAATTTTCAGCGGCTATTTTCTTCTGCAATTTTCTGTACTTCTAGCTCTATAAGGTCTTCTTCCACATCAACTATGCTCCACCTTATTCTTTGAACTTTTTCTTCATAACCTCATTTTCAACTGCAATTCCAGTTTGATTTTCCTGGTCATTAATTTTACTCAAAATCTCTTTCTTTCTCACTTGTGGTATACAATTTGCTACTGTTGCTACAGTTTCTTTATTAGTTTCATGAGCTAATGATCTCTGTCTCTTCCTTTGAATTTTTCTACCCAATGCTTCTAAAGGATCCATTAATTTCACATAAATTTCTTTCTGCGTGATACTTCCAAGAGTCTATTCATCTCTCAAGTCAAGATTATGTGCCCCTTTCATCAACTGGGATAAGAACAACATCTCAGTCACAATCATATCCTCTGATGCTATCACCAAATCCAAAACTCTTAATCCATCACAAGCTGCTTAAGACACTTGTTCTTCAAGAATTCTGAAAATTCAGTTCCCTTACATTCCTCTGTCCAATTTATACTACCATAGTCAAAATCATTTAAATGAGAATGATCGTTTGATTTGTACTTGATAAATTAATTGATCTAAACACAGGCCCAGCTGGTGGCGTGTGCACAGGCAGCGCAGAAGAAAAGGCACCTAAAAGATGTCAAAAAATATGAGATAAGAGTTTAAACGAACAATGAATGGTACATATAATTATAAATGTACGTCATCTTCCGCTCGGGCCCCTTCAGATCTTCCCGGAAATGAACAAATAAATTCTGAAATTGTATCCTGGACCCGATTATATCACTGTAATTTTTTATTAAAATTTACAAAAATATACCTGAAATAGTTCTTTTTATTTTTTGATGTATCATAAATCAATTTATGATTAATTGTTGAGTTCCATGTAAAAAAAAATTGTATAAGCAGGCCTAATCTGTAGGTAACATTATACTGTAAAGCAGTTTTCATTTGTTTTTCATTTCCTGTTCGTTTTATTCACACTTTATTCAAAAAACACTTTTTTGGAAAGGCGCCGAACATTAATCACACACACAAGAAAAATACTAGGTACCGGCGCTGTCTAAACATTTGGTTTGCTTCACCTCCTGTATTCCCATACAGCAACATTCTAATAAATATCCTATCCATTTCCCCTCCACCTCATACTATCAAAGCCAGCATTATCATTTCATTCACAGGTCGTCTGAACCCTGAGAGAGGGAACAAATAATACTTGTAGGAAAGGTTTATACATTGGTTACACATATTTTTTAATTTGTCAGGAAATGACCACTCAGGACTTGTTGACCATGCTTTGGACACCCACCACAGGATAAGCTGGAAGAAGGCCACTCTATTACACTGTAGCAAATATAAATATGTAACACTATTCTTCGAGTTTGCCTTGGTGCTGAAAAACGTTCCAAACCTCAACAAATTTGGGTGCATGAGACTGCACCAATTTGGGAAGCATACATTATAAGATCATCAGCCCAACCACTAAGGGGCACTGTTTAGGACTCTAGGCCCGACTTCTATTGCCTTTATTCAGCCTCATTTGCTCAGAGTTAGTGCCTGCACGCACATATCATTGTTTTTTGTGATTTCTGATGATGGCAATGTAACATTGCCAAAATATAGGAAGTATTAACTGAAGTTTTTTATAATTAATATTCTAGTATTGTAATTTCTTGAAAAATTAAAAGCCAAGAAACAATAATCACAAGTAACATTCTGCAACCCCCTCATCCATTTTTTCCCCTCTTTTAAATGCTGAATCCACATGTGAGAGGTCACAAGACATAACATAACATTGTCATGTGTAGGCAAGTGAGGAAAGAGAAGTTTCTTGAAAAGCTTGGGATTGTACTTACTGGAAAAACCAATAAGGGAAAGGCTATTCCAAAGAACAGAGATGTTGGTTTGACCACAATGTTGGAAATGACCAGTGACTGGCTAGTTCTTACATGATTACAGGTACATAAAGGAATAGTAGTGGTCAGTTCAGCAGAGCAATGCCCATGAAAGTAGGAAAGCTAGAGAGGGACAGAGAGAGAGATACCTATTAGATGGATTGCCCTGTTCTGTATACAAGCAAGAATTTTTAGTGAGGTTTTGGGTACACCACAGGAAATGTGAGAACAATATTGTACGGTTGGTCAGATATAAGATTTATAGTGCTAGTAGTTGAGCAGGAGAGAAGGCCAAGCATTTTAGAGACTAAGGAGATTATCGATGCAATATGCTTAGGACAGTGGTGGATTACCAAATAGGCGTGCACCTAGGGCTCGTCGTCTCGAGGGGGCCTTAAAAATTACATAGCAAACAAAAATTTACATACACACTTTTACATAAAGGGCTTTATGACAAAACTGCACCTAGGGCCTCAAAGGAACATAATTCACTACTGGCTTAAGATAGGATAAGCTTCATGTGAAAGTTAGCCCAAGAAGGAAAAACTGATACTGACTTGAAATCAGAATACTATAAAAAGAGGGAGTGAAGTAGGATCTTTCTTCTGTTAAGAAGACAGGACTATGTTTTGATAACATTAACATTTACTAAATTATCTCTCACCCCATGTGAAAATGGCAAGGAGATCAGTGTCCAATACATTGGTTACAGAAGATCTTGAAGCCTGAATCATTTAAGTACTATGTTTTTCAAATGAAGAGAAATGAAGGGTACCACCGCCAATAAAACTATGAACAGGCTTTGAACTAAGAAAGCGGAGGTCACTGATGTAAAGGAGGAAGAGTGTGTATGAGAGAAAGCCATCCACCAACATGCAAAGGGTGACAAGAGAGGAAGTTGGTAATCCAATTACAAAGAGCAAGTGCGAGACCATAACATGGTAGCTTGTTGAGAAGGCCTCAATACTAGACATGATTAAATGCTGTTGAGATATTAAGAGTGATTACTTGAGTTTCTCCAAATATTTCAATGGCCTATGTTCAGCAGTGAATCTACAGGTAGTAAAGATGCTTGTTGTTGATGACCTTCTCCATTTGTTTAGAAAGTACTGAGATGAGAGCAATGTAATGATATTTTGATAACCAACTTTTATCTCTCTTTTTTTTAGGTACAGACTTGATAAAAGCTTGCTTCCAGATTGTTAAATAGATTTCATATGAATATGACAAGTTATGCATGCAATATAGGAGAGAGATTAATTCTGAAGCACAACTGGAGTGAAACCATCTAGATTTAGTAGTATCTAAACTAATGAGGATTTTTCTGGTGTTCTTGTGCTGAAAGATGAGAGGAGGCATGCGGTGAGCACTTTTCAATATTGCAGGAGATGATCTGACATGGTCATCTAAACACAAGTTGGGGGAATAGACTGTCAAGAGGTCTGCCTTAACTTTGGGTGATGTTGCCATGGTACCATTAGAATGTGAGGTGTGGAAACAATGAAGAATGGAAGTTCTGCCCCACCGGCATTGGTGAGCACAGAAAGTAAGCTTATTGCATTTTACCATTAAAAAAAGTCTTCCTTAGATTTGTTGATATATATATATATATATATATATATATATATGTAGAAAGTTTTTTTTACCTTGGGAATATATTATGTTAAAAATACCAAGCAATTTTATAAGCTAGGTTTTTAATCCTTTTTCCCAAGTAAGCATAGAGACAAGTAAGTCAAGTTTGCGGCTGCACATAGTGCAACACTAGGCAACTCGTTGTAAAGGTGGAGTAAGCTCCGATCACTTTCCTTAGAATTTTCCCCTAATGCAAAGCACATTTCCTTGCGGAGTTTAATAGTAAAACACGACTAGTTTCGACTTATAACAGCCTTCATCAGGTGACATTATAAAAGAAAAGAAAAAACACTAAACACTGAAGGTTAAAAAAAACTATGAACAACATAGACAGTCTCTATACATAATTAGCATGAAAACGTAGTTGTATTTAAAGCTGTTCTTTCGTTTCTTGCAATGTTGGGAGAGTGCGTGCTTGCAGCATCTCGTGAACGCCAGTACATGATTACAGCTGAATGACTATCTGGGAGGTTGTAGCTCAAATTATTATTTAGATGTTCAGGGTTGAGGATGATTTTCCTAGATTCTACGATTTTTCTCTCCAATTCATCATGGCAACGAAAGATGTTAGTAGATCTGTCCCAGCGGACTGTATGACTTGGGTTCTCATCATTAGGATCAGCCGAGAAAAGGATATGGCTTGATAAGGCACTGGCTCACTGTCTCTTGCAAGCAATGTCCCTCATGTGTTTCCTCCATATGTAATTCAATAGATTTGTCCATCTGGCCAAGATAAGGAATATTACAATCACACCATATTCTATACACACCAGAATATATATATATATATATATATATATATATTAGGATAACCAAGCAATTTTATATGCTTGGTTATTTTAGCTCCTAATCCCAAGTATGCAAACAATTAAGTTTGCGCCTGAAACAAAGTTCAAGTCTAAAGATATTACAACACCTGTGCAACTCATTGTAAAGGTGGGTAAAGCTCTGATCACTATTCTTAGTATTTTCCCATAATGTAAAGCACATCTCACTAGAAGATGTATACTGCAATGCATTATGGGTGGGGTCACTACCCAGACCGGTTTCAACCTTTTTTGAGGTCTCCTCAGTGAGTAGCTAGACCCTAAATACCAAGGTTTTAGTAATACAGAGCGTTATCAACTTTACCTATATAAGTTGCAATAAGGTGTATTAAGCTTTAATAAAAATCTCTGGAGGAGATATTGATGGGAATAAATTTTTAACTTGGGTATATTACTAAAACCTTGGTATTTAGGGTCTAGCTACTCACTGAGGAGACCTCAAAAAAGGTTGAAACCGGTCTGGGTAGTGACCCCACCCATAATGCATTGCAGTATACATCTTCTAGTGAGATGTGCTTTACATTATGGGAAAATACTAAGAATAGTGATCAGAGCTTTACCCACCTTTACAATGAGTTGCACAGGTGTTGTAATATCTTTAGACTTGAACTTTGTTTCAGGCGCAAACTTAATTGTTTGCATACTTGGGATTAGGAGCTAAAATAACCAAGCATATAAAATTGCTTGGTTATCCTAATATACAATATACCCAAGTTAAAAATTTATTCCCATATATATATATATATATATATATATATATATATTAGACTTGTTTCAGGCTAGAGTGTAAACTGAGTGAGAAGTTGGATTTCTTGACCTTGACTTCAGTCATTGAACATATACTGTATTTATTTATTTATTATTTTTTTTTTTTTATCATGAACTCCAGAGGTATTATACAACTTTTAGAGAACCAGGGTTTGAATAGAAGATGGGAGTTTGCAGTGGATTAGAGAATGAAGAACCTTATTCCAGTAATTATTTCAATTATGAATTTGGAGAACAGGTTGGATCAGGAGAGTAAAAGTGCAATCTAACCATGAGAGAAGAAATCCTGGAGATCATCCAGGTGGCACTGTTGGAATGCCATAGGTTATGAGAGGAAGATTGGCTGGGAGGAGAAGATTGATTTTTGGAAAATGCGACATAGATAAGTTTATGTCCAAGTTGCCAAGAGGAGAGTAGATATTTACAATGTATTTGGAGGAGAGAAATAATTAAGAAAAGGTCCAGAGTAGTGGAAGAATGATGAGGATTGGTTGGTATATCAACTTGTTGCATTAGATCATATTTGATAACAAATGAATCAGCTTCCCTCCCAGCTTGATCAGTGAAGTTATAAAAGGCTTACGTTATGAATAACATAAGCCTTTTATAACTTCACTGTATAACTTTTATAACAACTCAAAGTCTTCTAAGAAGATAAGAAATGGGAGATTTTTTTTTTTTTATATCTGCAGTCATGCTAGCATTTGTTTGATTATGTTTCATGGTAGAGTTGGTGCAGGAAACTTAGAAATAGAGGCATGCAGCTGAAGTGAGGTACTTGTGCATGTAACTCCCAGATTCCTCTACTTGTATTAGGACAATATCTTCTGTCAACTACCACAGTGATATGAATAATCTTAAAACTGATTGAGTCTCTCACAATGTCATAAACAAATTTCATTTATTCCTGATATCCCTAGCATTTGTATAAATTCAATGCTGCAGCGCCAATGGTTACCTACCTTTTCTGAAACACTCCCCCACCCATCACACACGATTATCACTGGCACTACATTAAAAATGCAGTGCACTAACAATACTTCCATTAGTTCCATACCTATCATTGCTTAACACGTAGCTCCACAATATAATATACAACCTCCCATTTCCCAAGTCATATCTCAACATGATGCCATCCCTGCTACTCTTCACCAAAGCAACTCTAGTTTCTCTGCACAAACACACTCGCTCAGAGAATGTGTGTTCAGAGAATTCCAAATGCTTTGAACAAGAAAGAATTCCATTCTTTCTTGTTCAAATGCAACCATTTTTACAGCTATCATCAAATGCAATCCAGGCATTCACATATACCAGAATTCTCTTCTTACATATTCTATCATGTCATTCATTATCACTGTTCTTTCTCTTGCCTCTACATTATCATACCTAGTTAACACACTGTCTTCCTTTTAATACTTTTCTATCACACCATCTCTAACATTGATCTCAAATATTTAGATACCCAATTCACGCTGCCTCTCATGTTATTTGTACCAATTCAAATAGTGATGAGATAATCACCATTATCTCATCTACCTCATGAACTCAGTTCACTCCTTATCCAAATCATGAAATCCTTATGTGTTACACTTCTCACAGCTCCATTCATTCATTCATCTTTCACTACTAGCTTCCCTCATTACCCTATCCTACATTCTTCTCTTCATGCTCTCCTTTACTCCTGCTGCTCAGTACCCTTTCATTTCCTGGCTCTCAGCCTTACTCTCTCTCTCTCTCTCTCATCCTTGCATTCTCTAGTTTTTGATTCAATTCATTTTCTCCATTGCTTTGTCATTCTCGTGCATTTCTCTAATTCCTACTCAGCTCACTGTTCATGCCTTTCACTACCATTCTTACTACCCACATTTCTATCTTGAAGCATTTTTAAGCAGTTCAACGATGATTACCCTTGATTTGTAACTTAATTATACTGAAGTCTGTAAATAAATATGTAATAATTCTGCATGGTTTTCAGTGTGCAATTTGCTATGATAAATAAAATAAGATAAAGATGACCACAGATAAAACAGAGGAAGGAAACAACGGATGGTCATGAATGTATTCGAAAGAGAGAGATTCATATACAGTGATATTCTTGGACTTTGCAAAGGCATATAACAGATTACCACATTAAGGTTAACGTACAATCTGAGGAAGATGGGAATAGATAACTGATTGGTTATGTGGGTTTCAGAAAAGGTAGGTGTTAAACTGTGAATGAAATTGTTTTCTATGTTTTTATTCTTCATTCACATTTAACATAATCTACCATATACTAAGCAAGACTTGTTTAAATATTATTTGTTAGTCCCTTGCTTAAGATTTATTAGTCATGTATTGTCCTTGAATTTTATCAGCTATTATTTAATTATATAATTTTAATGTATATTATACTATTGAAAGGACTCTGTAGTAAATAACATTTATCTTATTACTTTATTCCTTCAATAATATTATGAGGAATTCTATGTATGTAACTTTTATGTGCCTTATAATAACTGTAACATATATTTTATTAATATTATTTGTAAATGAAATGAAAGAGAAATTAAGTAACTATAATAATTTTATTATTATTTTTCATTACTCAGTGTAAAGGTATAACCTTATGTAATGCTAATGCTTACGTTCTGTTTTGATTGTTGCTATGGAGATAGAAATAAAATAGAATGCGCGAGCGTAGGGCATGAGCTTCGATAATTGGAAGAGAGAAATTAATGAGTTGGACGGAGTGAACAAGTTTTAGGCGGGAAGAAGGAAGGCATATAAGTGAGAGGTAAAAGTAAACAAGAACACTGAAGGGCGATGAGGAGAAAACTTATAGATAGCTGAGAGTAAAGTCAGCGGTGGCAGTAATAGGAATTTAGTGCCGTAATGAGATAACTAAAAGACTGGCAGATTAATAGAAGATTCAGAATAAATCCACTAAGTTTTAGAATTACTACGTATTCCTATATCGCTTTAAAGAAGGATTGTACAAAGCTCAATTTTGTTATACAGTAGTAAACATGGAATAATTATTCTGCCCTATAGTAAGCTGTCAAGAATTGTGTAGCGTGATAAATAATAATTCGGTTATCTCCTTGAAGAATTCTTTTGAATAGTGTTCCAGCGGAGTAATAAGTGAACATAAGTTTTGAAATGTGCTCACATTGAATCTGATGTGCTAAGGATTAATTCTGGTAAGAACAGTCCTAACATTTATTGTGGCGTTTCACTGAATTTAGCCGAAGTTAGAAGTTGAAAATAATTCCCCTTGAAGCAATAACTGCCACGATTAATAATGTTATAAGTGCTTACTAAGTGTCAAATATAGAGTGTAACTGAGTGAAACCAGCAAATTTATTTAGCAAGAAATTCTGTACTATTGATCAGAGTGAACAATCTTTGTGATTGAGAGAACTGTGAATTTTGTATTTGAAGATTTGAAGTCTAATTTAATATGAATATTTTGACCTGAAGAACTAAGTTAATTGTATTATCTTATTTTTGGAGTTAAATTTATGTATTTGTCATATAACCTTGTATTAAATGTTTTTTTTTTGTTGATTTCAATATTGTGTGCGCCTGATTCTTTTTCATTGCACCGTTCATAAAAAGTTCGAACCTTGCGGGAGCCCTAAGTGAAAAATATTAAATTCGGCCTGTATGAATAAGGAGACTGCTAAGTAAATTGAAGATTGATTCTACTATTTTACATAGACTAATCTAAATATAGGGTGGCGCAGTATAAATATAAATTTCCCTACATTTTGATTAGTAATCAACCAGCAATTAATTGTTTTTATTAAGAACAACATTACAAAAAGATAGCGAACCATAGAGCCAAGAAGGACGTTCCAACATAGGCAACCAGTGGTGTGATGCAAGATTCTGTTTTTTGGGCCTCAGTTATGTAATTTATTCATTAATAATATTTAATAAGGAATGACAACAATCTTCAGCTGTTTGATATGATGGAAATTGGGAATAATTATAACCAGTGTTGTTGTTGATGTTGATTCAAATCTTCCTTCCAGAAAGATCTGAATCAACTTTAAGCTTGGACAAAAGAGTGGGTTGTTGTTTCAATATTAATAAGTGAAAGTTGTTTCACCATGGAGTGCAGAGATTACATTGTGTACTGCATTAGTGGAACTGTGCTTCAGGAAGTGGATGAAATTAGAGCTCTGGAGGTGATGTTTGAGAGTGGACTGAAGTTTAGAGGGCATGTTGTAAGGATTAGACAGTGAACAGTTGCTTATCCCTAATTGTCAGCATGCTCCTTATCACAGGTAGCTGTGTCACTATAAAAACCATTATTCATGACTACACACAGACTACTGTGCTTAAATTTGGTTATGTGTGGCCAACTGGTTGTAAGAATGTAAATTATAATTTTGTGAATAGACAGAAAAAAGGTGATATGATAATTTAAATTAGTGATGGGATTTTACTACTACAGAGGGATTATAAAAAAAGTGGAAGGTGAGAGATGCAGAATCAGAAGACATCCTTAGAAGTTGTATAAAAATGTGGTGAAGAGGGGTTTGATGCATAGATTTTTTACACAGAGAGTGGTAGGTAAGCATGAATTGCCAGCATGCACTGTGATTGCTGGAAGTATTAATGAGTTTAAGGTGCAGTATGATACAGTACGATAGTGGACCTCCACAATAAGTGTCCTGACTCCACAGAGGTTGCTGTAATAATAATTAGTCATGTTACAAGGAAATGACAAGGTCATTTCCTTGTAACATGGAAATAAATTACATTTCCATGTAATTTATAATTTTCCAAGAAAATTATAAATTAATATCTTATGAGAGTTCCATAGAAATGCAATCAACTGAAACAAGAGATCTACTTTACAGATTTCACTTTGGCATACACACAAGCAATATAATGATCATTCAAAGCTCAGTAGTACACCAAGAGCAGGCAATAATGTTTCTACTAGTTAATATGTTGGCACTATAAAACTAATACATTAAACAGACACAAGCAAGCACAAGCACATTTCCTACACTTGCTTCTGAACACTTACCCTAATCCAATCATCCTCATCACAAGGCTTCAGGTTAGATTGTAAAACAATTATAAACATCACTTCATAACACTCTCACTTGCAAATGCTCTTCTATTTTTACAATTAATAAAACATGAACATTAAAGACGAATTATAATTTTACTATATTAAAAAAATGAAATAATAGTATACATTACCTAAAGGAGTTTTTTTTTTTTGTTTTTTTGAGATTAATGTTAAACTTTTTTTTAAAACATAATGTGATTAGATGTTAGAAATAAACATCGCGGAATATTTATAGTGCAGTCAAATTACATCCAAAAACAACAAACAGCAGAAATAGGTAATGGAATTTGTTAAAAATGAAAGCATTGCTTTGGCAGCTGTTTCTAGTTAACAAATTAGAGTCATGCAATCCAAGTTGATCACACATTTCCATCATGAAAACATGGTGAAAAAACAACAACAATAACTTCCTATTTTGGTTGTTCTTATTCTAAAGCCATTAAAAATGAAAAATAATGAGCTTAAAATTTTGATCATAAAGAAACATTAATCAAATATACAAGACAAAATTTATATTCTTGTTTTAATCCATTACCCATGCATACAAAGTCTGCATAAGAAGTAACTTACTCAAACTTTTTTACACTTTTTTAACATAAACTTTTACATAAAACAAACTTTTTTATGTTTTTTTTTTTTGTGTGGTACTTGCAGAAGGCATAGTCTACAAATTTATAATTTTGAATTATTTCATATCTAGTGAGGAATTTGTAATTTTTAGAAATTGTTGTTAGGATAGAGAATAGGTATATAGGACCACAATAATCTTGCACAGGCTAAACTACTGGACACACTACTAAAGAGAAGTTAAGAGAACTGACAGAAGTGTTTAACATGAAGCTCCCCATCCCCCAAGTGTGCATCTCATACACTGCGCACTCCAAATACCAAAGAGTATACAGTGAATTCCAGAGATATGCAATATAAAATTGTCAGCATTTCCACACTTGTTATGAAAGGCAATTTGGTAATAATTCACATGATGCACAGCAAGTTGATATCATTAGTTTTTCTTTGAGAATGCTCAAAGCAAGTAATATAAATTGACCAGATGGAAATGAACAAACCATGGTTCAATATTTTTGAGCTCTCTGTAATATAACTTCATTTCGCAGAAAAGGTATGCTTCAATCAGTATCATACAATAGCAAACTTATTGCATTTAAATAATAAAGCAACATTTAGCACATAAAATTATTGCATTTAGAAGCAATTTTTTTTTTTTTAATGCTCAATTTCTTAACGGAGTATGGGTAATAGGAATTAAAGTAGGGATAGTTTCCAATTGTGTGCAGTTTCATGGAGTATTTTTATTTTAGTATGGATTTTGAGTCTGGCTAAAGTTAAATTAAGAAATGCATTTTTGAAAATTATGGAGACAACTACCATGTTTGAATGAAAACTTTAGTTTAATATAACTAAAATCTACAATTTAACGTTTCGACCTTTATGTCAAGGTCATCTTCTGGAGCATACAACTATACACAGAAAACAAGCTACACTACAATCAAACTGGTTTGTTAAAGATACTGACCAACCGCTACAACAATTGTTGGCCTGACCTCTGGTGAAAAAAAAAAAAAAAAATATATATATATATATATATAAAAATAAATAAAATAGAAATAAAAATAAAAAATTATACATCAACGCTAGAGTCCTATTATTAGTGTTATCTGTTGGTTGTAGAAATACATTGGGTGCAACAACAAGTAACTATCTATATACCTGTACATTCCAGCCAGTTGGTATGGAATAGCTTCTAATAATAGTTGTAGATTGGCTAGAGTCCTGACTTATGCTGGATCTTATATATTAGGTAGGCTGAATGTGTGCCATCCAGATCCTTGGAATTTTCATGCCTTCTTTGTTGTTGATATTTGGATGGTTTATCAAGATTTCGCAGGCTTCCTTGAATTTCTTTTCATACCAGGTTTTTGTGTGGTGTAAAGAGCGGGTGCTTTTCCAGTTGATTTGGTGTAAGGTGTTGAGCACGTGGTCTGAGAGGCCTGCTTCACCATAATGGTTATATTTAATGTGTCTAATGTGTTCTTTCTGGCATATAGGGATTGTCCGTCCTGTTTCACCAATGTATGGTAAGTTACAGGCAGCAGATGCTATAGACTCCAGGATGTGCTAATGGGACGAGAGGATCCTTAGAGGAGTTGAATATGGTTTTAAGTTTAGTGGGTGGTTTAAAGGTGGCATTGAGGTTATAATGTTGTAGGATTCTATTGATTTTTTCTGATAACCCTTTAATGTATGGGATGGCTATGGTTTTACTGTAATCTAGATTCGTTTTTGTTGTTGTTTTATGGAATATTTTATTAATAGTATTTTTGTTATAGCCATTATTTATGAATGTGTCGCTGATGATTTTTAGTTCTTGTTTCAGGGCTTGCTGGTTAGAGCAAATTGTTGTAGCTCTATTTTTAAGGATGTTAATGACTCCATATTTTTGTGATATGGATCAATAGAATCCTATAACATTATAACCTCAATGCCACCTTTAAACCACCCACTAAACTTAAAACCATATTCAACTCCTCTAAGGATCCTCTCCTCCCATTAGCACATCCTGGAGTCTATAGCATCCGCTGCAACTGTAACTTACCGTACATTGGTGAAACAGGACGGTCAATCCCTATACGCCAGAAAGAACACATTAGACACATTAAATATAACCATTATGGTGAAGCAGGCCTCTCAGACCACGTGCTCAACACCTTACACCAAATCAACTGGAAATGCACCCGCTCTTTACACTACACAAAAACCTGGTATGAAAGGAAATTCAAGGAAGCCTGTGAAATCTTGATAAACCATCCAAATATCAACAACAAAAAAGGCATGAAAATTCCAAGGATCTGGATGGCACACATTCAGCCTACCTAATATATAAGCTCCAGCATAAGTCAGGACTCTAGCCAATCTACAACTATGATTAGAAGCCATTCCATACCAACTGGCTGGAATGTACAGGTGTATAGATAGTTACTTGTTGTTGCGCCCAATGTATTTCTACAACCAACAGATAACACTAATAATAGGACTCTAGCGTTGATGTATAATTTTTTATTTTTATTTCTATTTTATTTATATATATATATATATATTTTTTTTTTATTTTATAATTATTAATTTTTTTTTTTTTTTTTTCACCAGAGGTCAGGCCAACAATTGTTGTAGCGGTTGGTCAGTATCTTTAACAAACCAGTTTGATTGTAGTGTAGCTTGTTTTCTGTGTATAGTTGTATGTTCCAGAAGATGACCTTGACATAAAGGTCAAAACGTCGAATTGTAGATTTTAGTTATATTAAACTATGGTTTTCATTCAAACACAGTAGTCGTCTCCATAATTTTCAAAAATGCATTCGGATCACCGTGCAAGCCTAAAAGAAAGGATTAAATTAAGAAAGTTTATGGATTTATTTTATTCTGATTTTATTATACATTTCAGGCTATTATGAAAATTATTAAGTAAGATGCCAGGGGAGGGAAAAAGGTTAATATACTGGACTTCAGATGCACCAAAAACAGTTCAGCTAGTTAGCCACTGATAATTTGACCTATCAGGGGTAAAAAATGTTTGAATATACATGCCATTATTAAACTTAAAGTTTGCTGAAACTATTAGTTTAATAAGAGTTATAACATTACTAGGGGTTAATTTAATGTGAGAACTTAAGGTTGCATCTTCTAAAAGAAATGTGTGAACAATATCCAGTTGCATCTAAATATTAAGTTCAATATATGATATAAAAGTTCATTGATGATTTTTATCATAAATTTAGATGTAGTTATTAAAGTGAGGAATTTGTAAATTTAATAATTTTAGGTTTTAATAATTTTGTTATGTGTTTTGATAGAGGTCATGTAGTGGTAGCTTTATATGAAATTATTGGGCTCATATGATAACAATTGTGCAAAATATTTTTCCTATTTTTCCAAAGCAATTGCACAATAATCACACAAATGATTAAAGAACTGTTTAATATAGGTCATTCCAAAATTTGTTACATGGAAAAAGATTAATCATATAAAAAAGAAGATGTACATATATATATATATATATATATACATTGAACAAAAATTAAACTAAAAATATTGGTTAGACCAAAATACCTGAACACTCTTTTCGGATCATATCCAATCACAAACCAATATACTGGATATTAATAATAGCACAAAATTAATTGAAGTTTGTTACATGAAAAATGGAATGGCTTTGCCAACTTCATAAAAATGTCTTATTTATAAAAATTTCTTAACCTCCATGTGGACTTTTTCCCATTAATGTGGAAAAATTGAATGATACTATAATATATTAATTCTGAAATTTGTGCATGAAACTCCTCTATTTTCTAGTCAATATAATAATATAATAGCAAGCTTATTATGTTTAGGGGCATCCCTTTTTTTCTAAAAGAAGTGTATGAACAATGTCCAGTGCCTTGGGAATATAAAATTACACATATGGTAATCAAGCTAGTATGTTAGTACCATGAATAGATAGGGAGCGGGGAAAGGAAAAATATGTTCACATATGATTCGAAAGACCTGTGCATTGTATTCCTTGGGAAATGCACAAGAGGGGGGACTGTTCTGAAATACAGCAGTATAAAGAATGAAAGAGTAAGTGAAACTTGTTCTTTGAGTTTGGATTTGAACAACTGGTACAGAATAGGTATTGCATCAAATGACGCAATAATACCTAGCCTTCTTTTGTATTTAGTCAAGTAATATTAGAGAACTCTTAAGGGCACCACCCCAAATGTGAGAGCAGTATTCAATAGTTGGGTGTATTTGAGATTTGTATAAGATATAATAGCTGTTCAGAAGTGAAGTAATGTCTTAAAAAAGAGGAATTCTAGTTTTTGGATGTTAAGGAGACAATGATTGTAATGTGTTTAAGCTATGAGATTCCAGATGTCAGGGTAATGCCACGAAGAGTAATCTCATCTTGTCTGGGGATCTGAATGTTTTCTAAAATAATACTAGAATGACTCTTCTGTGTGGGAAATACTCTGTGGACTTCTGGAGTGAGTTTCATGGAAGGAAGGATTTATATAAGGTGAATGGCTTTCATCTAAATGGATTTGGTGTCAGGCGTCTTGAGAAAGTGTTGTTCAGTGAAAGTTTGGAAATACAAAGTTAGGGAAGCTAGAATGTTTGGGGGAGGGGATGGGTGTACTTAGCCAGGCAACATTGAAGTTAGTAAGTGGTAGAGTTATCAGATTATGCAAAATGCAGCACCACAGGTTAACTTTGCTAAGTAAACCAAGTGGCTGAACGGGGTATTGCTATTTTTGTATGCTAATGCAAGAAGTATCCAAAATAGGGTTGAGGAGATTTTGGCACTGGTTAACACAACTTGGCCAAATGTTATATGCATTAGTGAGGCATGGTTGCCTGAGGATGATATGGTCATAGAATAGAACAGAATGCAAGGGATATAGTGTTTTCAATGGAAGAGGGGTTTTTGTTAATGATAGCAGAGGAATTAGGGCCAGAAAGAGTAGAAGGATAGAAGAAAAGTAAAAGTAGAAGGATTAAATATGTAATTGGTTGATTGTTATAATCCAGAGGAAAGGGTACAAAGGAGAATATAAATGACATGCACTTGCAAATTAGCATGATGAGTACAGGTCAAGTAATTATTTTAGGAGATTTCAACTATTGGGATGTAGATTGGGAGGAGGAATGGTCACAGGCAGGGAAGAAAATGGAATTTATACAACTGCTGAGAGAGATTTACTTGAGGCAACATGTAATGGAGGGGATATGAGGTTCAAGAGTACTGGATCTGATCACTGCATAAGCAAACTTGACCACAATTGAGATATACTGCCTCTGCTTGGAGAAAGTGATCATGTAGTCTTGACCTGGGAGATTGCCAGATGGCAGAATTTTCTATTAAGAAGGGATATATATATGGAATTAGAAAGAAGCTGAGGAGTCAGCTTTCAGCAGAACCATAGCATAAGAATTTCGAGGAGAGAGAGAGAGAGAGATGGTGGTGGCAGCGAATGGGAGATGGTCAAGGGATGTTTGAAGAAAGTAGTATATGAATGTATACCTAGAGTTAGTAGGATAAATAGCTTCATTAAGCAGGAGTTGCACACACAGAAAATGTGGAGGGATTATGGAGGGGGGGGAGAGGTGATCATCATGCCCATGAGCAGTATAAGACACACAAGAAGCGTGACCAATTACAGCAAGGAAAGCTTGCCATAATTAGTTATACAAATTGCCAAAAGCTAATTACGAAAAAAAACTCTAAAGAGGTTCTTTCACTTTTGGCAAGTAAAAGGAGGAATGACAACTTTAAAAAGTGCTGATGGTGGGAGAGGTACCAGAATACCAAACCAAATAGTTGAATTACTGACTGAACAATGTGCAGGAGTACCACGTAGGTAGTGACACATTGCAGTGCTAGATGTGATATTGACTGATAGGAGAACAGAAGTTGAAGAAATGGAGGTGCTTAAAAATATTGCAGAACCTTAATATGAACAGAACCATGGGATTAGATAGCACATTTGTCTGTGTATTACAAGAATGTGCAAAGAAATTATTAGTTTCTCTAACCAAGCTGTTTAATTTAAGTGTCAGTACTGGGTAGGTGCCAATGGAGTGGAAAGAGTTCAACATACTCCCATCACATAAAGGAGGCTCCAAGACAGGAGCAGGATGATATAGGAAATGTCAAATCATTTCCTATATCATTAACATACAAATTTAACAACAAATAGCCAAGTACTGAACCTTGTGTCACATCACTGGTCACTTGCCTTCTCCTGGACTCACCTCCTTCATAAACCATTCTTTGATGTGTCCATCAGCCATCCTCTAATCCAGATTTGTATCCATCCCAATTTGCTCCAATTTATTCAATAGGGTTTTGTATGGAATCTTGTCAAATTCTTTTACAAAGTCTAACAATATCGCTATGTAGCCATTTCCCTTATCCAACACCATTATCACTTGATTATAAAAAGTAAGCAATTACTAAGGTAAGACCTGTCCTTCACGAAACCATGTTGTCCCTTATAGAGTATCATATTCCTATCCATCCAGTTCTGAATTCTCTTATGGATTTCTCCTGTACCTTAACCGCTGCTCCTTTCTTGGAGCCTCCTTTATGTGATGGGAGTATGTTGAACTCTTTCCACTCCATTGGCACCTACCCAGTACTGACACTTAAATTAAACAGCTTGGTTAGAGAAACTAATAATTTCTTTGCACATTCTTGTAATACACAGACAAATGTGCCATCTAATCCCATGATTCTGTTCATATTAAGGTTCTGCAATATTTTTAAGCACCTCCATTTCTTCAACTTCTGTTCTCCTATCAGTCAATATCACATCTAGCACTGCAATGTGTCACTACCTACATGGTACTCCTGCACATTGTTCAGTCAGTAATTCAACTATTTGGTTTGGTTCTGGTACCTCTCCCACTATCAGCACTTTTTAAAGTTGTCATTCCTCCTTTTACTTGCCAAAAGTGAAAGAACCTCTTTAGGGTTTTTTTCGTAATTAGCTTTTGGCAATTTGTATAACTAATTATGGCAAGCTTTCCTTGCCGTAATTGGTCACGCTTCTTGTGTGTCTTATACTGCTCGTGGGCATGATGATCACCTCTTCCCCCCCCCCATAAGATGTGATATTGACTGATAGGAGAACAGAAGTTGAAGAAATGGAGGTGCTTAAAAATATTGCAGAACCTTAATATGAACAGAACCATGGGATTAGATGGCACATTTGTCTGTGTATTACAAGAATGTGCAAAGAAATTATTAGTTTCTCTAACCAAGCTGTTTAATTTAAGTGTCAGTACTGGGTAGGTGCCAATGGAGTGGAAAGAGTTCAACATACTCCCATCACATAAAGGAGGCTCCAAGACAGGAGCAGCGGTTAAGGTACAGGAGAAATCCATAAGAGAATTCAGAACTGGATGGATAGGAATATGATACTCTATAAGGGACAACATGGTTTCGTGAAGGACAGGTCTTACCTTAGTAATTGCTTACTTTTTATAATCAAGTGATAATGGTGTTGGATAAGGGAAATGGCTACATAGCGATATTGTTAGACTTTGTAAAAGAATTTGACAAGATTCCATACAGAACCCTATTGAATAAATTGGAGCAAATTGGGATGGATACAAATCTGGATTAGAGGATGGCTGATGGACACATCAAAGAATGGTTTATGAAGGAGGTGAGTCCAGGAGAAGGCAAGTGACCAGTGATGTGACACAAGGTTCAGTACTTGGCTATTTGTTATTAAATTTGTATGTTAATGATATAGGAAATGATTTGACAGGTAATATTAGTTGTTTGCTGACAATGCTAAACCAGGAAAAGCAATGGTAAATGAAGGAGATGTAGAGATCTTGCAGGAAGACAAACAGACTAGTAGTATGGGAAAATTTAAATGACTGTCAGTTCAATGTGGCCAAGTGTAAAGTGATGCACCTTAGGAAGAGATCAGAAGTTGTGTAAAACTTTGACGAAACTGAACTGCATGAAACTGATGATGTAAGGGACCTGGGTGCGATTGTAGAGAGGAAGTTGAAGTTTAGAGGATATATTGCGAGGGTAACCAAAACAGCACATCAGATTATAATTGTTGAAGAACACACTAACGAACAGGGATTGAGATTATTGTTCCCCTATATAAGACCACATCTGGACTACTGCACACAGATCTGGACTCCCAGATTCCATGGGGATGAAGTTGTGAAGAGGATCCAGAGGTGAGCGAAAAAGATTGTAGAAGATCTGCAGAATGCTCCCTATGAGAATAGACTGATGGTCTGTAGACTTCAAGTTTTATAGGATTGACACTGAAGACATTTTTCAGTATATGGTAAAAGGGAGAGAACAAGGGATCCAATGATATAATCGAAGTGCAACAAGTAGAAGTTGTATAAGAATGTGGTTAGCAAGGGTGTTAGGACTATATTTTTGCTGGAGGGTGTTATGGGTGGAATGGGTTGGTAGAGGTGGTTATGAGTGCTTCATCAATAAATGAGTTTAAGAAAAGGTATGATAGGGTGTGAATGATGGATTTTTCACTTTTCCTTTTGTGTTACACAGTGATCAGCATTCATTTCAAACAAATTATGGAGACTACAACCATGTCAGAAATAATTATTTTAATTTCCTGACGTTTCGACCTTCATATTAAGGTCATCATCTGGAGTACACACATATATATATATATAGAGAGAGAGAGAGACAAGCTATATGCCAAAGAGACAATTACTAGATCAACGGTTATTCTACTGGACTGACCTCTAGTGAAAAAAAAATTAAATAAATAAAATAACTACATCAAAGTTATATTCTATTTATGACAACAGCAGAGAACAATTTCATATAGATAGTTTTATTACAACAAAAGTGATGTGCTAATTTAACATGAGAGTTGTTATATTAGAGTTAAGATCCTGGATTACCTATAATCCTATTTATAATTGACTCTTAGACAGAAAGGTTATGCAGGTAGAATATGTGACTTCCATATTCTTGGGATCCCAATCTTAACTCTAATATAACAACTCATGTTAAATTAGGACATCACTTTTACTGTAATAAAACTATCTATACAAAATTGTTCTCTGATGTCGTCATAAATAGAATATAGATTTGATGTAGTTATTTTATTTATTTATTTTTTTCACTAGAGGTCAGCCCAGTGGAATAACCGTTGATCAAATCACTGTCAGGAAATTAAAATAATACTTAAGTATAAAGAGCTAATAAGCTTCATATTAGCTAATAAGCTTTAATATCCCCGTAATTTAAGTAATGTTTTCATTGCCGAAATGAAGCTTATTAGCTCTTTATACTTAAGTAACTTAACGGTTGCACCTGTTTGGAAAACTCGTTCGCAGAGTACATAAGTTCTTTTCGCTATACACTTTGGTATTAGGTCTAGCTACTCACTGATGAAGCCTCAAAAAAGGCTGAAACCGGTCTGGGTAGTGACCTCCCTCCATAATGTAATAACAGCATACATTTCCTAGGAAATGTGTTTTTACATTATGGAAAATACCTAAGAATAGCGATCTGAACTTCCCCACCTTTGCAACGAGCTGCCCTGGTATTGTACTACGTACTAGGATCACTTGCATTGGCTAACGCTAGTGTCGCCGATACTTTATAGTTTACTATATTCGGCAAGAAACTCTCTGATTCCAATCTTTGAGTTTCTTATTCGGTTTTAAAACTATGTGGGATTTAATATCCCCTTAATTTAAGTTAAAATAATAATTTCTAAAATGGTTGTAGTCTCCATAATTTGTCTAAAATGAATAGATTTCCCACAATGAATGTTCTGACTCCATGGAGATGCCTGCATAACAATAATAATAATAAATATGGCAGAACTGTGTTTTGCTGGCACTGAAATTATTTATATATATTATTTCTGGGAAAACTCCCATGTTACTCCTCTTAATAAACTATTATAATTACAGCTATTTTGCCTGCTTCAGTTTAGGAGTGCTCCTGTTTAAATGTCATTGGCTATTTACTCATGGATTCTTAGGGCATTGTGAGTGTAGATGTACCAAAAAGTATATGTAGCATAAGGAATAGAAATTTACACATACCTTTTTCTGGGTGTTGTGGCTTTTCCTCTCTTCTGTGATGTCGAAAAACTACTGAGTGTGTGTGTGGGGGGGGGGGTAGGCAATTTGGTAGAATTAAGTTAGAAAAACCCGGGTTTTTTTCCGTAATATATATAAACATATATATTATATTATATAGGGTGGGGAAAAGGTGAAAGGGTTGATTTTTTAAAATAGGGAAGGGGGAAGGGGAAAGGTGGTTGACGGGGTGCAGTCCGTTTCGACTATTCGTGGTCGTCATCTGAACACATTGGGAAAGTGGATGCTATGTTAGATCGGGTAGGTGCTTCTGCTTTTGAAGTGTTTGTGTTGTCGCCTATTGGTCGGGGTTGTGACCTCAATTTTATGTTGTGAAGCTTCCAAACCTCGGAGATTATGTAGGGCCTGTGTATGTTGATAGAGTTCACGTCACACTTTATAGCTATTGTTTCCGATATTCTGATCATTGTTTCATTGTCTTGTCTGTCTACTATGATGGCCTTGTCTATCTGTGGGGTGTGTTTTTGTTCACACCCTGATACCTCATGGATTCCATCATGGATAACATCCCTTATCCTGTCCAAACCATACCCTGCATATACTACCCCATCCATCCATCCATCCATCCATCCATCCATCCATCCATCCATCCATCCATCCACACACACACACACACACACACACTTCCATCTTCATGAATCGCTTTATTTTCCTGACGAGTTTTCCATGACCAGCAAAAAAATTTAAGACATCCTATTATGTGAGGTCCTTCCCAATATCTATGAACAGTCCAATCCACAATGGCAGTCACAAAATGCCATCCAAGTGGTCAGGTGCAATTTCCCCCCAGCAACCGTATGCTGTATATACCGTACGCATGTGATTTGTACTAATCGTATTATCATGGTGGTTTTAATTATATCCATCCTGTTTTATCCAGAGGCACAACAGTAGTCATGGTAAATCTGGCAGATTCATTAATCGTGTGGTGGTTTTATTTATATTATCCGTCCTGTGTGCTGCTTGTATTCGTTACGTTGTGATGTGTGTTTCTGTACAATCCATGACTGTATGGATACGGTGTGCTTGGCCGCATATTCCAACAAGTGACCGTACGAGATACAGAACTCTAAATGGGATGCGGGCAGCTATCCTCCTCGCCAGCAGAGCTGAGCCTCACAGTGACGTCACTTGGCATAACTGTGGTTTCATCCCCAATTTTGGAAATAGATTAATTCCAAAACCAGTAACGAGAATGATCGGAAACTGTAGTCAAAATAAATAATATGATATAATTATGTTACTACTTACTTTTAATCAGATGGTTCAGCTTCTCGGCCTTTGCAGAGTTGCTGGATATCTGGCTCAATATTGGTCAAATTCAGTCGAAGATCGGCACACACACTAAGATGATTTCTGTATTTTGTTTTTATTTGAAGGAGCAATGAAAATCCTTTCTCACAAAAATAGGTTATAGAAAATTGCATGATGATTTTCAGTGCTTCTTCAGATAATTCGGGAAATTCATTTCTCACTGAAGGCGAGATCCAGAATTGAGCAAACCAAGATCACAGAATTGCATTTTAAGCCGACTCACTTGAAAGCTCAATTAACTTTCTTTTTTCAATAACAAAAGGCCGTTCTTGTGACTATGAGCCTGAAATAGATCTCGAACTCACAGAAATTTCTTACAAAAGTTATTTGGAAAATGTTTCAAAATTCTGTTTCAGAGTTTTGAGGTGGTCACAAACCCTTACCAGAAACTCAGAATCAACAAAAAGATCATTTTCCACTAAAAAGGATTCCAATGTTGGAAAAGCTGCAAATTATCCGTCTTTTACATAACTAATGAACAACACCAGTTTTTTTTTTTTTTCTTCTCAAATGCCTTTATTTTGTCGTAGGCATCAAGAACAGTTAAAGAATTTCCATGAAGGGAGAGATTTTGTTCATTTAATTTTGAAAAAAATGTCTGAAAGATAGGATAGTGTTGATAACCATGCTTCATCAACAAGGGGTGATGCAAAATTCGAATTACTTTCATTTACAAACAGTAAAACTTTGTGCCTTAAATGACATAAGCTTGTTACTTTGCCCCTAGAAATCCAGCAAATTTCAGAATGAAGCAAAAGTTGTATATATTCACTCTCCATTTCATTGCAGAATATGGAAAATAAGCTGTTATTTAGCAGTCGAGCCTTAATAAAACCAACTAGCTTTACAGCCACTTCCTTGACCATAGAAACAACTCCCAACTATGCCTGCCTGTAAGGGAGCGAGCTCCATCCGAACAGAAGCCCATGCATTTGTCCCACTGGATCTCTTTGCATATTATGTAATTATTGAGAGTGTGAAATATTTCTTCTCCAGTTGTTTGGGATGACAAAGTTATACGAAACAGAATATCATCATGAATGTTGTTATCATGCGCATATCTTACGTAGCATATTAACTGCGCATCATCTGTAACATCAGTAGTCTCGTCTATTTGTAACGCATAATAAGGGCTCTTCTTAACTTTTCGATTAATTGAGATTCTACGTCACCTGCCATATCATTAATTCTGTGACCTACAGTGTCATTGAAAGAGGAGTCAAATCAACATCTTTTAGTAACTTGTTGCCAAACATAGTTTTCATCACATCTTTTATAGCTGGAAGTAATCAATTTTCCCTCGATAGAGTGAGGTTTCCTGTTTTCACTATGCGCAAACTTAAGAGATAGATGCTTCCAGTGCCTTCCTATTAATCGAACCCATGGCCAAAACTATATCTTTTCCATGATTTCATTCGCTAAGTGTCGCTGAAATTGCCTTTTTTTTCCCTTCAATTTTTTTTTATTTTTGACATCACTATGTTTAGATTCTAAATGTCGAAGTTTCACAGGTTTCATACACTCGTTCGACAACACTTCATCACACAAAACACACTGAGGTTTCTGTTCACTTTCATCTCCACACCAAGTCAACCCGAATTCCAAATATGAACTGTTATATTTCCTGCTGTATTTTTTCTTTGAACAGCTTGTTTCTTCTACTTTTATAGTATCAGATTTACTCGCAGTTACAATATGGGTATCAAAATTAGGGTTAGCATTTTCATTTTCTTTTCAAAGTCCTAGTTCTAAGCCAGTTAACTCATGTTAACCCCAGTCATGAGTTAACCCCAGTTAACTGGGGTTAACTCATGACACACTTTGTATAAGTATCATTTAGCACTTCTGAAGGAATACTGAGCCTTGGTTAAAGGAGGAAAACCTTCAGTAATAAAAATCAATAAACAACAAGCAATTGGTTGAAATGTGGATAACACATGTTCACTTCAAATCTGAGAAAACAGCAAGGGAAGGCAGAAGCAATAAAACTATACTGTTGTTCAGTTCATCCTTCTTATTATTCATCATTCTGTCGCTGCAAATTATTGTAGTGCCAGAATGACGAGTAATAAAAGAGGGGCGACGTGAACAACAATATAGTTTTATTGCTTCCGTCTTTGAACATTCTGACGCTATTTGTTGTTCAAATAGCGTCAAAATGTTTAAAGTCACCATTTTATTTCAATAATTTTTACTTACTTATTCAATTTTAATTTGTTTGGATAATTAAAAAATATATATTTATTTAATTAATTTAAGTCTGCCTGCGGACCACCTGTGGTTCGCAGACCAGAGGTTGAGAAACACTGATTTAGATCATGCACATTTCCTATGCAGTGCCCATTCTGGCTTTCAAAATAGCTAATAGAATATTTCTTTTTTTTTTCTTCTTCTTCTTCTTCTCTAGTTGTTGTCATAGTCTTATTCTTGCTGGGTAAAGGCAAGGTCAGGCTGGGCTGATACATGTTTGCTGGTGTGTCACAGGTCACTTTTATGAGGCTATTTTATTCTTGTTTGTGGGACCGCAGCAGTGGCACCTGACAATTTTTATGGGATCAATGTTACATTCATTAGCTAACTTAATGATATTATCTTTTAGTGCATCATCAGTTTCTGTGTGGAAGTTGAGAATGATGGCATTAAACTTCTTATTTTTGATCTGGATCAAATTGTGTACCATTGATGAAATGAGGTAGCAGTTTGTTGATGTTATCAGCAGAGACTGTCTGCTGTTAAACTGCTGGACAGTCAGAGCACTGATTGTCCAGCAGTTTGAGAACAGTGACAACAGAAATCACACATAATACAACTTTTTTTTGTGCTGATGATGACTAGCTTGCAACTGTGGAAGTTTTATATCAGCAATGGTTTTGTCGGTATTCAACTGCAGTGAACTTCTGAGACATGGCATGCCCTATGTTGGGATTTGTTGCCACGATGCTTACTTCGTGAAATAGGTATAACAAGTGCTTGCACATGACTGATGTTAAGTTGAGAAAAAATGACAGCATATATTGAATAAAGATCTGTTGACCAATGGTTTTGAGATTGGCGATCCCATGTCAAAATACTGCCCTTCACCAATCCACAGCGAATGAGTGTAGTGAATTATGGCCCAATCTTCAAGAGGAATCAGACAATGAATAAAATGGCTCTGATTCCCTGGAAGTGAGATTGTTACTAACTACAGCAGCAGGCAATTAAACATGAAGGCAGTGGGTGCTAAGAATCTCCAGGTAACCAGATCACACTGCCACTGGAAACTAGACTCTCAGCAATGACGCATGGCTAACTGAACTAACTGAAGAGCTAAAGTGACTAAAATTAGACATTCTTGGATTGTGTGCAGTTAGATGTAATGGTGAAGTAATTCTTCAATTAAAGAACAGAGACATACTGTACTACAGTGACCAAGATAAGGAAAGAATCAGTGGAGTTGGATTCATGATTAACAAAAAATTGAAGAACAACATAATAGAATTTGGATAGTATATCTGATCAAATAGTAAGTATTGTTGTTGAAATCTCAAAAAGATATACCTTCAAGATCATCCAAGTCTATACACCAAAAATAAGTCAATACTGATAAAGAAACTGAAGACACCATGATGTATCCTGACTTTACAACAAAGAAAATATTTCAAAATTGTAACGAGTCAGACTTTAATGCCAGAATTGGTATATAACAATCAGACAAAAGTTCAATGGGAATTTTGAATATGGCACAAGAAATGACAGAGGAGCAACTAACAGAATTTGCAGAAAAAGAAAACCTGTACATCAAGAATTGTTTTTCAAAAAACGATGTGGACACAGAAAAATCCAAATGGATAAACTAGTGAAATTGACTTATCTTCGTCAACAAGACATCTTTTAGGCCTGTTCTTATCAACATGTTAAACATTGGAAGTGACCATTGCATGGTATGGAGAACAGTTCAAATAAATTGTCAAAAAGAAAGAAGAGAAATCTTTCAAAGATCAAAGCAAAATATAGATGTACACAACATTAAGAAAGATATATTTCAACATGAATTAAACAATAGATTTAAAAATCTTATTGTAGAAAGTAATGACGCTATGACCCAAAACTTTTTGCAGTGATCACTTGAAATAGCTGGTACCACAGAACAGAACCAAGAAAAAATTTCTATAAAAAAACAGTTAATGAAGAAACAAAGCAAAATGAAAGAAGAAGATAACCCTAAGAATAAAATTGAATATATTGAATTGTGCAAAACAGCCAGAAAACGTATCAAGGAAGAAATCAGAAAATACAATTGCAAACTCATACGACAAACTATTGAAGACAACCATAGTCTCAAAAAAGCCAAACAACTGATGCACAACAATAAACAGATAGTTGCAGTCAAAGATGGGACCATAACCAGAAATAGATATGCTATAGCAAAAAGAATTGAAGAATTTTACTCAATGTTATACCAGGATGACAAATCAAATGAAGAAGAAAACTCAGAAAAATAACTGAAGTGGCACAGATTCTACTAGAAGTTATGTGGAGCATCCAAAGCGTGCAAAATGGAAAAGCTGCAGGTGAGGATAAAATTATAGCAGAACTTATAAAAAGTAGGTGGGGAAATGATCTACAAAATGTTGGAAAAAAATCTTTACCCCAAAGAAAAATGATGTACTAAGAGCTTGAGAAAAAGCGCTGCCCTTATTCTGATACACAAAAATAAGGTGAAGACTTGACGAAACTACTAACCAATCAGTCTACTATCAGTGGTTTACAAAAGTCTTGGCTCAAAGGCTTTGTGCAACTCTAGACCTAGCACAACCAAAAAAGAACAGATAGGTTTTCGAAATGGCTTTAGCACAATGAAGCATATTCAAGTTGTACAACAGATTATCGAACAGTGTAATGAATACCAGTTATCATCATGTCTTGGTTTTATTGATTATAAGAAAAGCCTTTGATTCAGTAAAAACTTGTGCACTATTTAAAGCATTATGAAACCAGCAAGTGGAGGAGCCATAAGTCATGACATAAAATCAGCATACATCAATGTAATAAAAGCAATTCATTTCAATGACATCTCAACTGTGTAAATAGAGAGAGGTATGTGACAAGGTGGCAAAATATCTCCAAAATTATTCACAGCATGCCTAGAAGAAATATTCGAACTTCTTCACTGGGAGGAGAAAGGTTTGAGGATAAATGGAAGATATTTGAGTAATTTCTGCTTTGCAGATGACAGTTATCTTCACTTCAACTACACATGTATTACAGACTCATATTCATGAACTCCAAATTGATAGGAAAACAGCTGGCCTAAAGATAAACCTAAAGAAGACCCAAGTTATGTTCAATAGCTATGTACAGCCAGAAATAATAAAAATCAATAATGATGAAATTGAACAAGTAGATAACATGTACTTAGGACAACGGATATCAATGGAACAAAATTTCATTGATGAAATTAAAACACCTATGATACTTGTATGGAAAGCATTTGGAAAATTACATTCGATATTCAAAAGCCAATTACCATTATGACTGAAGAAGAAAGTTTTTAACTAATGTATTCTTTCTACTGACACATGGCTGTGAAACATGGGCACTAAATGCAAAGGAAACTCAAAAATCGACAACAAGAACAACATAATTTAGTATGGAAAGAAGTATGCTGTATCACAAGACTGGATCATGAAAGGAATAAGTGGATAAGAAATCAAACCAAAGTCTCTGACATCATAGAAAGAGTGAAACATCTGAAGTGGCAATGGGCTGGACATGTTGCTCAGAGACAAGCTCAACAATGGGCAAAAAAAAAAGTGCTAGACTGGATTCCACAAGAGGAAAAATAGCTATTATATCACCTGATGATGATGATAGACGGCTGATGATATCACCAAACCACAGTGGATTGGTGATATCATCAGATTTTCTGAAGTAACATGGGAAAGGAGAGCCACTGACAGACAGTTTTGGAGTAATTTTGGAAAAGACTTCATCCATAGTGGAAAACTGATGATGATGATATTAAACTTGTTATTTATCAAAAAACATGTGGTCTCAATACCAGAAACTTTCTACAGAATTGATAAATCACAGTCTTAAGTATTCATACTTGTCATACATCTTCTCTCAGGCAGTGTATCCTTCACAGTCTACCATAAGCCCACACATACTGGCCCATACAAACATGCAAACTCTTACCACCACCCTTCACAAAAACTCGAGTCATTAACATCCTCAAAAACTATAACAATTTGAGCGAGCTAATAATGCATAGATATGTATAGGGAAAAAAAACACAGTATATATATAGGGTTCAGTACTATCTGCAGGGTATTTTGGAACATATCCCCTGTGGATGGGAGGGAACTACTGTATTGTAAAATCTCTTTACTGACTTGAATGTTTATTATTTTTCATATGTCTATATCTCAAATTCTTCTGCACAATTCTATTATCCTCAGATGGAGTTTTTGAACTCTCTTTCCATCTCAATGGAATCCAGATCACATCTGAGAATAACAATCCACATATGGTCTTATCAAAGCCTTATTAAGTATATGGCTACCTTACCCCTACAAGTTAGTGTTCACTTTGATATTGTTGCTATTAATGTGATGACTTAGCCATTACTGCAATATACAGGTCTTAAACATCGAATGAAATGTCAACATCAATTCTCCATGTCTCTGGATTCATTGAACACTTGAAGCCAATTTCCATTAAAAATAATTCCTGCAATGTCCTGAGGACAAAATGCACACAACCTAATTTGGCAACACTGAACCTCATCATTTGTACATAGTGTTAGCCTAGTTTAAATCTGCCTACAGAGATTCTGTATCATCTATGTCCCTGATCATTCTTCCAAACTTTGTAAGTTCGGCAAATAACTGAATATTAGCCTCCACACCATCCTCAATGTGCACACCAGAAGCATTGATTGGTCAATAAATGGTCCTATCAGTCCTAGTTGTAGCCTTTAATAATCTTGTCCTCTTTCCATTCATTAGCAATCTTGTTTGCGATCTGGGTTACTGCTAATTCTCTTAGATATTTCAATATCCATGCTGATATCCCACTTCATTTGAATCAGGCTCTTGCAACAGAGTAATTTTTATTTATTTTTTTATTTTATTTTATGATAACCCCCACACATGAAAGGTCACAGGACCCAGAACACTACAGCTGCATGTGTGGATAAGTGAATAAGGAGAAAGAAGTAGCCTACTGTTGTGTCGGAAATAACTAACCCACTATAAGTCGGCCATTTGTTTCAAACACAACATGAGAAAATAGTATCTTAACATAAAGACATGCTTAAGCTTTCAAGAGCAGAGGCAGAGAGGTGGTAAATAACTTGTAATTGAAAGGTATATTAACTTAATTGATAATTTTCTTGTAGTGTAATCCAAATAATGTTTTAGAATCATACCAATACATGGAAAATTATGTTAACCAATCAGCGGAAGGTCTGATCACTACGCAATAGTCCATGACACAGCAGAAAACCCAAAAAGTCATCCGGTAACCCTTGCAGTAACAGTTCTGTCGAGAAGGCCACTGAGAAAAGGACATGACCTCATCGTTATCTGACGAATCAAAGATGTTGAGTGAGTGACATAGACAGAGAGTAAGGGCGCTCAGCATTGAGATATAAGGAGTGGCACGCACTTCAAACGTTCTCTTGTTTCTGCATTTTTCTGTGTTCCAGTTTGAAGGCCTTGAGGGCTGAGGACTTGTCACAGGTGTCCAGCAACTTTCCACGTTGCTGTGGGACCCTATGTGTACAGGACATCCAACTGAACAACAGGGAACCAGCAGACAGGACCATTGGTGAGTTTGCCGCCAATGTGACGATAGTGAAAGAGCCACACTTCGAAAAGAATGAATAGAGATAGACAGCGGAGCGACAAGGAAATCTTGCCACGTCCGAGGAAGGACCAGATCTAAAACAAAGGAACCATTTCACTAAGGAATATAGCCTGTAAGGTGCATATCTTTTACCCTATTTATATATCAAGTGCGAAAACCAGAGAGAGCAAAAGGGAGGAGAACTTTAAACATAGCCCTGCTCGACCCAACTAGAAGATCCGTTTTTGGACTGAACGTCTTGATGGGACCTTCCTGTTGAGTACGAGTGAATCTATAGTGGGACAGTTAAGAGATGATTTATTATATGAGATACAATGAGTGAAGGCACTGCTCTGTACATTAAGCCTGTGACTTGTATAAGATTTATAGCAAGGAATTTTGTTTTTAACAAGAATAGTAATTGATAAAACTGAGTGACGGGCCCCCAATTGTTACGTCTTTGCCTTCTCTCGTTTTGTTTTACTATCTTTTATTGTTTCTTTCTTTTTCTTTATTTCTATCTTTAGTTTTATATCTTAAGGTTACTTGTATCAGAAGTTAGCGTCCGACAAATTTATTTATCTCAGATCGACTGCGCCAGCCGGTAACTAGTTCCTGATACTTAAGCTTACTCTACTGACCATCTCAACAATATTATTTAGTATTGGGAACACATGGTGGGCAGTCGTGGCTCCCCTTTTTATCTTACATCAAATATCTCCCCCCTGTCACTTACGCAGGTTCAAACTTTTATAAGTGGTAAGTCAGTCCCAAACAACAGAACGTACAAACTTTGACTTAAAATAAAGCATTTTAATACAACTAAAAATCATATACAGGAAATCATGTAATAATAATATAAAAGAAAAAAGTTCATGCACAAATGCTCACGCAACTGCAATAAGCTCATTCAATCCCTCTCACATACTTCTTAATATGCAGGCTCATACAATTATATTCCAGGAGCATCAGTTAATCTTATTTCCGTGGTTTGCGTTAAGATTAAATGATACTCCAGTGATTATGCAAGCTTTGGCAATACAAAGTTAATTAGATTACACATGATATGTTCACTCAGTTTTATCAATTACTATTTTTGTTAAAATAAACTCCTTGCTATAAATCTTATACAAGTCACAGGCTTAATGTACAGAACAGTGCCTTCACTCATTGTATCTCATATAATAAATCATCTCTTAACTGTCCCACTAGGATTCACTCGTACACAAAATTACAAATTACAACAGGAAGGTCCTATCAAGACGTTCAGTCCAAAAACGGATCTTCTAGTTGGGGCGAGCAAGGCTATGCTAAAAGTTCTCCTCCCTTTTGCTTTCTCTGGTTTTACAGCACTTGATATATATATATAGGGTAAAAGATATGCACCTTACCGGCAATTTTTCTTAGTGAAATGGTTCCTTTGTTTTAGATCTGGTCTTTCCTCGGACGTAGCAAGATTTCCTTGTTGCTCCACTGTCTATCTCTATTCATTCTTTTCAAAGTGGCTCCTTCGCTATCTTCACATTGGCGGCAGATCACCAATGGCCCTGTCTGCTGGTTCCCTGTTGTTCAGTTGGATGTCCTGTACACATCAGGTCCCACAGCAACGTGGAAAGTTGCTGGACATGGTGACAAGCTTCCTCAGCCCTCATGGCCTTCGAACTGGAACACAGAAAAAATGCAGAAACAAGAGAGCGTTTGAAGTGCGCGTCGCTCCTTATATCTCAACGGCGAGTGCCTTCACTCTCTGTCTACACCACTCACTCAGACGTCTTTGATTCGTCAGATAATGATGAGGTCATGTCCTTTTCTCGGCAGCCTTCTCGACGGAACTGTTACTGCAGGGGTTACTGGATGAATTTTCGGGTTTTCTGCTGTGTCATGGACTATTGCATTGTCCATGATTCTAAAACAGTATTTGGATTACACTACAAGAAAATTATCAATTAAGTTAATATACCTTTCAATTACAAGTTATTTACCACCTCTTTGCCTCTGCTCTTGAGAGCTTAAGCATGTCTTTATGTTAAGATACTATTTTCTAATGTTGTGTTTGAAACAAATGGCCGACTTATAATGGGCCAGTTATTTCTGACACAACACTACTAATATGTCTCAAAGAGTTGTAAGTTGTACTCAGTGGGAAAAACAATATGGGGAGACTGGTCCAAAGAACAGAGATGGATACAATGCATGAAGATGATGAGTTTTTTCAGTATGTTTGGAACTGGACAGTCTGTGGGTGTTAGCTAGGGCCGCTCTAGTTCTTATGTGGTTAGAAGAAAGTAGGGAGTGGCAGTGCCCATCTGTAGAAAAGGCACAGTGCAGAAACAGAGTGCCTATGGGAAAGTAACTGAAGGTAGTCTGTGAGGAAATGGTCATCTATTAAGTGGATTGTCCTTTTCTAAATATCATCAAGAATTTTCAGGGAGGTCACAGGTGTATCCCAAATGTGAGAACTATATTCCTTGGTCTGTCAGATTTGAGACTTATAAAGTGTTAGGAGTTGAGAGGAAGAGAAATATGTTTTGAATGAAAACAACACCAATCTTTTTAGATGCTGAGGAAGCACCCAAGAAGAGAAAGATGATCTTGAAAGGAAATTGGAATATTATCAAAAGTAAGAGTGAGTGTAAGGTAGGATCTATCCTTAGACTGCTGGTTTCGATCTTTATTGAGATCTTATCAGCAGGAGCCAGACCTCAATAAAGATCAAAACTGGTCTGGATAGTGTCCCTTCTCATAATACATAGCATTATACACGTCCATAAGGATATGTGCTTTGCATTATGGGATACTAAAGCAAGTGATGCGAAGTCATTAGCCTCTATATAGCGGGTGATTATAAAATAATGTCGTGTTCAGAGTCCTCTAGCGAGTAATGTATTGGACGAAACACACCAATATTCAGTAGATGTACACAGTGGAACATGGGGATTCAATTTAACGAAAAAAAAAAAGTACAAAAGTCGCCAACATGGGAAATTTTGGTGCTGTTTACCAAGTAAAATGCATTAATTTGCATTATTGCATTTCTTGTGAGCGATCATGCAATAAAAGGAAAGCCTGTGAGATTTCTTATCATTCGTAAACAAACTACTTTTCGATGCCTTTTACCTTACGTGAGTGTGCTTTGTTAGTCAAACTCTATTATCAGTGGAACAATAATGCCAGTGCTTGTCTTCGTGATTTTTGGCGTATGAAAAATTTATGAAAAGGACCGATTTGCGTAACAAACTTACGAAAACTGATTTGGCGATTTGAAACTACTGGAACTGTAGCAGTGCAGGTAGACAGGGGATGCAAACCAATCGATCACCAACAAGCTGAACAAGTTGCAACTGCTATCGTGGAACAGGAGATGATGAATGTGCAGGGTACTAGCGGTGCATGAGCAATATCCCGGCAAACGGATATGATATCGCATACACAACGGTGTGGAAAATCCTACATCAGATGTTGAAGTTTTACCCCTATAAAATCAATCTTGTTCAAGAATTGCGTCCTGGTGATGCGACCACATGAATCAACTTATCTTTGAGATTCTTAGTGCGCATGGAAGTGGATGATGCATGGGCGTGGCAGATTTTATGGAGTGACGAAGTGCACTTTTATTTGAACGGTGATATTAACACGTGTAACTGTCGCATTTGGGCTGCAACTAATCTGCACGTATGTCTGCAGATGCCTATCCACTCGCCCAAAGTCACAGTGTGGTGTGGATTTACGGCATCTTTTATCATTGGTCCATACTTTTACAAGGAAACTCGCCAAAATGGACTAGTGACCTGTTCCGTCAATGCTAACAGGTATGCCAATATGCTACAAAACTTTGTGGTTACACAACTGCAGCAAAGAGGATGTCTCGATTCAACCATCTTCATGCAGCATGGTGCACCACCCCCACATCGGACTTCAGGTACAGTGTGTTTTGCGACAACATTTCTCTAACAGAAGAATCATTAGTCGTGCATTTCCCACACATGGCCACCGAGATCACCTGATCTCAATCCTTGTGACTTTTGGCTGTGGGGATTTCTTAAAAGCATTGTGTATCATGGACATGTATTCCAATATACCAATATTCCACCTTTGAAAGATCGAATAACGTTCCACATGAGACAAATCAATTCCGAAATGTTATGAGCCACTGTGGAAAATGTCGTGCACCGTATGCAGTTCCTGGAACATCAGAATGGTGGTCATATTGAACCTCATTTGTAATTAACAATAAATGTCATGAAATTGATGTGTGCTGTCTCTCATTGGCCATTTAGTCATTCATTAGTCACACCTACTAAAATTAATTTAGCAGCGTCAAAATTTCCCATGCTGCCGATTCGATTTATTAACAATAAATCGAATCCCCATGTTCCACTGTGTACGTCTACCGAATATTGGCGTGTTTCGTCCAATGCATTACTCGCTAGAGGGCTCTGAACACTTGACATTATTTTATAATCACCCAGTATATTAGTTGCCCAGTTGTGAAGTTACTTCATGTGCAAACGTTGTTTGCTTACACTTGGACAAAGCATTAAACCAAGAACATAATTTCTTGGCATGTTTAATTTACTGAAGAAAACAATGGATTTACTTCATTTTTCTGCAAAAATAATCCAATTGACTGATTGTATCATACATTCTGGTTATTTTACTGTTCAAGATACATTATACCAAGGGTTCCCAACCCTATGCCCGCCGGCACATTGGCACCCGTCGACCAATTTGTGTGTGCCCGCCGCTGTTCAACCGTGTGCCGTATAGTTTGAAATAATCATGCAACAATTCATGGCATGCTATATGACGCATGCGTTAATGACACATGATGAGTATTAAACGCATACAATGTAAAGCAGATGCGCATTCGAAGTTGTTCATTCCAGTTTAAGAACTGGAATATCACCATATTCTCCTAATTATGAAGCACTGGCCAATGAAATGCAATGCCAAAGATCACACTAACTTATATATATATATATATATATATAAATTTTTATATAATGTAAACTTTTAAGTAATAAAACATTTGATTATAATATAAACTTTGTAAGTATTCATTTAACAAACAAATTCAAAAAATTTGCTTGAAAAAATAGATGGTGCCCTATCGGTATTTTAGAATTTGCTCTAGGAAACAAAAAGGTTGGGAACCCCTGCATTATACCAACAAAACAGAGGACACAGTTATGGGAATTCTTTTTTTTTCTCCTGTGCTTGTAAATTATTTTATTGAACACTATGAGTGGTGTCTCCTCTGCAATAATCTTCCTATTTCTACTGTCTGGTATAAGTATGTTGATGATATATAAATTATTCAGACTTCTATATGAGAGCTTTGCACCTTTGTTACAAAGATTAATGCAGTCAATTACCATTTTTAGATTTCCTGGTTCTTCATTAACTTGAAATCTGCAATTTTCATTCTTTTGAGGAAAAAAAAAAAAAACATACAGGACACTACATTCATACACTGTTTCGCTATCATTTTAGTTAAAAAAAAATTACTGTATCTTGATTCATCATATGCATGCTCGGTGCCTTACTGATTACATCAGGAATTACAACACAAAATTTACGTTCATTGCTAACAGTTTCTAAGTGCTTTATTAACAAATCAATCAGTAGATACAGGACTCAACCTTCCTTCTCTCAAGAAGAAATTATCGTACTTCCATCTCTTATTTCAAAGAGTATCTGAGTGTATCTGTAAAATTCTCAGGGCACTTAATATTCAAGTCGTTTTTCATCCTGTCTACAAACTTTTCTAAATTTGACTTCTCAGGTATGGACAAACTTGTGGTCTATCATAAGAGACAGTAACAAGGACTTTTGTGGTCAATCCAGAGACTTTCTGCTGCTGTTTGTTGTGAAAAACATAAAAATTACACCAAATACCATGAACTTGATCAGTTTGGCCTTTAAAAAATGCTATTTCCTTTAAACAGAGTTTTCCAGAAGGAAACTACACTTCTATTCATGAGCAGAATTCTCATTTCTTTACAAAGAAATTTTTAAAGTATTATTAATTTGTCCTAATCTTACAACAGATGCAAATAAATAATATCAATTTACCTTATGAAAAATAGTTTTGTGGAGTTTTTCGACAATAATAAGGTGTTAGACCTTTTTCTACTTATATATAGAAAATCACACTTTGATTTAATCTGGCACGGGAAAGGGTTGAACAAAAGGCCACCCATGGAATCTGTATATGGAGAGTGTGAGCAGAAAGTTCTATCATGTAGACTGGTTGGCGAGGGGAATACATGGCCTGAGTGTGTTGTGAATATAGAAGCATCTGATTTGTGTTTATTTACAAAGGCCAAGATCATCAGAAATAAGGGAGATGAAATGGTTTTGTTGATTGAGTTTATTTGCCCCAAAATTGTTGGAATAAGTGAAACATGGTTGGATAAGGATGACATATGATATTCTGATAGGAATAGAAATGAAAGGGTATGATGTTTTATATGAGGGCAGAAAAAACAAGAAAGGAGGTGTGGGTATGATATCAGGTGAATTATGTCCACACAATGTGGAGATGCAAAATGTAAATAATGGCGATGGTCTTGAGTCAGTATAATGTGAGGTAAGGATTGAGAGGAAGAGAGATATATAGTTGGATGTTGCTATAAGCCATGGAATGTGGAGGGTGGTGATGAAGAAATGTATAAGCAACTTTGGTTATTGGACAAGGGAAGGGTGATTATTATGGGTGATATTAATTATGGTAGTATAGACTGGAATACAGAGAAAGCATTTGGGAATAAGGAAAAGAAATTCCTTGAGAGAAACCATCTTAGGCAGTATGTAAAGGATGGCACACGAGGATCATGAGTTTTAGATCTGACCATTTCATTAGACAACGTGACTGTAAGTGGGATTTAGAACTTCCCTCCAGTTGTTGACAGTAATCATGAAGTGATTACCTGGGTTGTGACTAGCCATATGAAGACTTCTGTGAAGAAAGGATTTATGTGGAATTACAAGGCTGATGATTATGAAAAACTTGAGAGAGAGCTTGGAGCTATAGTGTGACATGAAGTGTTAAGTGGGAGGGAGATAAATGCTGTGCAGACTAACCAAAAGATATTTAACATCATGTGCAAATGTATTCTGAAGATCAAAACATGGAATAAACTATATGTCCAATGAATAAACAAAGGAATTAAGTATGAAATTTAGATGAAGAGGATACTGTAGAGGAAGCACAAGATGAATGGTAGCAATCCACTGCATAAGGAGTATAAAGAACAGGCCAGTAAGGTGACTCAGTTGGTAAGAACAACAATACTATAATATGAGTGAAAATTAGCAAATCAAGCCAAGAAAAAACTCTAGAGTTTTTCAGATATGTGACAAACAAAGTTTGAATATGAAAATTTAATTTTCATTTAATCTTATTTACAATTTTTCTTGAGTGAAAGAATTATCTGTGACTTTAGTCACCATGGATGGCTTCATTAATAACATTGTTGGAGAGTATTACCAGAATAGGTAGCAATTCTTCCAGTCCAACTTTTAAAAGGTGAATATTTATCACATCTATGACAGGAGTTTTTTTTAATCTCATGTATGGCATTCTTATTTTATATAAGTAAGTTGTCCAAAGTTAGAATATAGTTTCTTATAGAAATCATTTTGCTCTTTTTACGATTTAGATTTTAGTGAGGCCTGGCTATCAGAATCAGACATACTAACTGGTATCAAGTGTAAAGGATAGAGTGGACAGGAGAGGAGGGGGCATATGCTAATGATATTAGATGACTTGAATCCAGTTAGACTTGAGACCTATGATTGTAGTACTACTACTAAAAGTATTTCATGTGGCAGTGAGTTTGAAGTCATCTGGTGTGAGGAAAAAATCTAACAAGATGAATTACATAGTGGGGTGTTATTACAGACTTGGTGGATCGGTTGCTAGTGATGAACAAATGCATCACCAAATAGAAAAGATGAATGCAGAAAAGAGTAATCAGAATGGAGACTTCAATAATCCAAATATTGATTGGGTAGCAGTAGAATCCCATGAGAAGAATGAAAATGAATTTATGTTGCGGGACAACTTCCTCAAGCAGCATGTGACAGAACGCACTCGAGGTTAAAGAGTGTTAGATTTGATTATAGTGTCAGAGGGCATTTCAGCTAAAGACATATTCTGCTAAAGAATTCTATTTTGCTAAAGATATTCAGATAAAGACTATTCTGCCTCCACATGATAACAGTGACCATGCAGTACTCACTTGAGAAGTGACTATGTTTATGAATGTTCTATTCAGGAAAGGTTACATGCTGAACTAATTGAGTATACTAAGTTCAGTGGAATGGGATCGGTTGCTGGATGGGAAGAATATCAGAATGTGTCCCGAGAGTTCAAAGAATAAATAGGATAGAAGTCAAATGGATATGTAATCTTATTAACCATGCTACTGGCCAAGATGTCTATAGATATCAAGGTTATCATGGATGTGAAGTGCAGATTAAATTTGTAATACCATTGATATTACATTGAATATGTATATGATGGATACGAAGCATATGAGGATTCATATTTGATCCATAATGGCCGGTAAGGTGGTTAAGGAAGAGATTTGTAAGAAAAGGATGATGTGGAAGGAATACTATGTGTATAAGGATGATGTCCATTATGAAAATTATAAGCAGCAGGCTAGAATAGTCACAACTTTTGTACGGAAAGAAAGTTTGAATATGAAAAGAAACTGCCTCTAATTGCTAAAGGCAACACACAAGAATTCTATTGATATGCTGCAAGTAAAAGAAAGAATAACTTTTCTAAATGCAGATGGCATGAGGGTAACAGATGCAGAAGAGATTGTTCAACTAATGAGTGCCCATTTTGTTAAACAGCAAGCAACCTGGTGTACACAACATTGAGCTCATTGCTACCTCTTCACTGGATAAAGAAACTCAGGTGTATGAGGACGAAGTATTAGAGCTGTTGCACAAACTGAATAAGAATTCAGCAATCGGGACTGATGGGATATCAGCATGTGTGCTAAAAGAGGGTTCAGCTGAACTGGCTATTCCATTAACTATGCTGGTTAATATGAGTCTCAGAACAGGGAAGATTCTACAGGAATGGAAAGAATGAATGGTAATTCCACTGCACAAGGGTGGTGCAAAGACTAATGTATCGGACTATCAACCAATTAGTATCTCAGGAGTGGTGGTAAAGAGTTTGGAAAAATTGATTAGGGCTCGCATTCAGAAATGTGTTGACAGTGAATCTTTACTTTGCAATGAGCAACATGGATTTACTAAGGGAAGGTCATGTGTTTAGCAACTTGTTCGCATTCTATAACAATGTTACCATTGAATTAAACAAGGGGAATGGATACACCATGATACTTTTGGATTTTGCTAAGGCTTTTGATAGAATACAGCATATTAATAACTAATATTTAAGGAATTGACAGCGTATACTAGAAATATAGATTAAATAAACTTTGATATATACTTTCCGATATTTCGGCGAACGTCACGTTGCCATCTTCTTGGGAACTTACTACAAAGACACGTGCACACAAGTACTAATAACAGAATTCTCAGTGGCACGTGTCTTTGTAGTAAGTTCCCAAGAAGATGGCAACGTGACGTTCGCCGAAATATCGGAAAGTATATATTAAAGTTTATTTAATCTATATTTCTAGTATACGCTGTCAATTCCTTAAATATTAGTTATCATGTTTAACCAGCGTATAAGCCTCTCAACAAGAAGAATACAGCATAGTAGACTGTTGCATAAATTGGAGAATATGGGTTTGGATTATAGAATATTAGCATGGATAAGAGGATGGCTGACTGTCAGATATTAACGAGTGGTATACGGAGGATGTGAAACAGTAAAATGTAAGGTAACCAGTGGTGCACCACAAGGATCAGTGCTTGGTTCACTATTATTTAATCTGCATATTAATGATATTGGGAAGGATTTGGCAAGCGACATACAGCTATTTGCTGATATGCAGTACTTGCAGAATGATTTGAATAGGCTGGAATTGTGGGCATGGGAAAATGGATGTCAGTTCACTGTCAGTAAATGTAAAGTCATTCACTTTGGCATGATTAGATATCTAATATCATATTATATTGATGGGATTATGCTAGAAGAAAGTGATGAGACTAAGGATCTTGGAGTGTTAGTAGATAGGAATTCGAAGATCAGGAGCCAGTAACAAAGACTGCAAACAACTCAAAAGATAATTGCAATGCTGAAATGAATATTCACATGTAAAGATAAGGATGTCATTTTGCCTCTTTACAAGGCCTTGATTAGCCTGCACTTGGACTATTGTGCACAGGTCTGGTCTCCTAGTTTCTGTTGTGATTCTGATATAGTGGAGAGAACACAAAGGAGAGTGTTAAAAATGATATCAGGATTGTGAAATACTGATTATGAAAACAGATTGAGAATTTGTAGACTGCAGACACTAGCAAACAGGAGAAAGAGGGGTGATGATTGAGATTTACAAACTTCTGAAACGGTCATGCAGGTTTTCAATTGATGGAATTTTTCTTTTATGCAGGGTGGGAAAAGGGCAAGAGGGGATCCTTGGAAGCTGAGAATGAATGCTGCTAAGAAAGTGGTACGGGCTAGATTTTTCTCTCATAGGGTGGTGCATGATTGAAATGGATTGCCATTGGATGTTGTGAGTACAAGCAGTGAATGAATTCAAGAATAATGATGGCTGGTGTGTGTGTGTAATATGTGGCCTCCCTCGATGAGTCTCTAACCGCCTGGAACTCTCTTAATAATAATAATTAAATGGATAAGTCATCTCTTGTCAGTGGACATCCTCTCTTTTGATATTTTTCATCTGGTTATTAATGAAGTCATCCAAGTGGTTGAAATGACTCTAGACCAGGGATGTTGTAGGGATAGCCTAAAGTGGGGAAGTGGCTTGATAAATGACAGGGATATACACTATATAAGAATGCTGGCAATACACGAGAAACAAAGATGTCAAGTAAAATGGATAAGATGCAAATTTTTTGCATGGAGAGTGGTGGGAGCATGGAATGCATTACCTGAGAGGTTGGTGAATGTGCAGACTGTGGATGAGTTCATGGAGTGGTATGATAGACTGTGTTGACCTCCGATGAGTCTTGTGACTCCATGGAGCCCAGGAAAATAATAATAATACTATCATCCAAAGCATTCCATTATTAATGCAGTATTAGCATTCCACATATCCTGGTTGATCTCTCTCTTTTTATGAGTTTATTCAGTACAGCAAATTCAGTTTTTATTTCTTGGTGTGTAATTTTTACTCTTGAACAATACTTATTGGTTTCTTAATATTTCTTTGCCATTTTTGGTGAGAACCTTGTCTTTCTTTCTTTGAATACTTATTAATTTGTTTGTTTGAGGCATTAATTGCTGTTTCCATTTGGTTGCAGAGTAGGCAGTTGTCTGCTTCCTTATATATTTTGCACTTCCTTGTTGAGATTAATAATTTTTTATGCAATATGATTATTCTGAATTACTTTTGGGATCATTTTTTTAACCAATTTATTTCTGTTTTTGTTGAGGAAGGCTTGAATAGTGCATCTGTATTTGTGATCTATATTAAATTTATTTTTTATCTCTGTAATTATCTAGTATGTAATCTATTTCAGATGTTGAGTTATTTTCCATACCTCCCCCCAGCCACACACACACCCACCTTGAAGAAGTAATCTATCATGGTTAGGGATTTACTTAATGCAAACTAAACTAACTTTTCTCCTATGAGGTTTTGAGATTCAAAGCTATATTTTCCAACTGATGCCTCTTCAAATGGAAGCCTCTTGCTTATTGAGTCACTGAAATCTCCCATAACCTCTAACTGATGATTGTCTTCTTTTATTGCAGCATATAATATGTTGTAGAAGTCATCTTAAGTATGAGAGCTTGTTATTATTATTACTATTATTAACATCTAACCTCCATGGAGTCAGAGACTGATCGTGGGAGGTACTTACTATTGCATACAATGCTCATCCAACCGGGTCTTAAACTGATTCAATGTGTCCATATCCACAATGCATTCCACTCACCAACCACCCTCCTTCTTCCCACTCCTTTGCTAACACTCTCCTTATACAGTTTCCAGCAATGGCCTCTTGTTCTACTCCCCCTCTCTTATTCTATGAATAATCTCTTTCATGTCTACCTGATAATAACCCCTGACCAGCTTATATGTCTCAATCATATCCCCCCCCCTTCCTCCTATTTATGAGCCTCTGCAATTTACATTCTCTCAATCTATCCTCGCACTCCACATTCCAGACCACTGACTACCTTTTCGAATCTTCTCTGTACCCTTTCCAACATATCCTCGTCACCATGAAAACCTGGCGACCAAATCTGTGCACAACAATCCATATGAGGCCTGATCAAGGCCTTATACAATGGAATCATAACTTCTCTATTTTTGAATGTCAGCGTTCTCCCCATCATTGCCGTTATTCGATGTGATGTCTTCACAACTTGTGCAATGTGGCCCCTGAATTTCAGGTCCTTGTCCACCATCACTCCTAGAACTCTCAACTCCTCTATTTCTGTTAAAGTTTCCCCACCAAGTGTATACTTTGCATCCCATTGTTGCTTACCCAATCTCAAAACCCTACACTTAGCAACATTGAACTGATAGTTCTACTTAGCTGCCCATTCATGCAATCTATTCAAGTCCTCCTGTAAGGCCATTACATGTGCTTGACTCTGCATTGCTCTCCCCAGTTTTGCATCATCTGCAAACAGCTGGATATCACTAGTTAAACTCAACCCAATATCATTAATATACAAATTGAACAACAATGGTCCCAAAACTGCCCCCTGCATCACACCACTGGTGACCTTTCTCTTTCAAGATACTGCACCCCCATATACAGCTTTCTGATACCTACAGCCAGTCACTGACCCAACACAGAAGTCTGTTATCCAATCTCATCTGTTTCAATTGATTTAAGAGCTTGTCACGTGGCAGTCTATCAAAAGCCTTTGCAAAATCCAAGTACATCACTGTATGTGCATCTCCCTTGTCTTAGGTATTTGTTACCTTGTTATAGTACATAAGTAAGTTAGCAAAACATGATCTCCTCTTAACAAACCCATTTCTGTATCCTACTTCTCACCAATCTCTCCAGGACCTTCACTACAACTCCAGATATACAGACCGGCCTATAATTTGAAGCTACAGTCTTATCACCACCTTTATGCAGTAGAACAATTTTATCCTCCTTCCACTCCCTTGAAACCTGTGCTGTTGCAAAACTCTTATTAAACAGGCATGCCAATGCTACTGCCAGTTCCCAGGAACGTTCCCTTAAGATGTGTCATCAAATCCTATCACCTTATTAACATCAAGGTTATTTTGACTAAAATTAACACACGTGAACCACAGTAGTAGGTTTTTTATTACATAAATATTTCGTCCTAGGTATCTTAGGACATCATCAGTACAGTAGAACAATACTAGGAATGACACAAAGGATAGGGTGCATATGTACAATGGAATCCAAATTGCATGCAGTGGCATGTTGCAGCCTGAAGTTAAATTAAATTGAATTAAATAAAATTAAAATTAAATTACAGTTTAAGTTATTTTAACGCTTATATAAAGAAGGTGCTGAAGCCCTACTTCACAGACCAAATCTAAACCGCAATGATGTTCTTGCCATCCCTAAAGCATGGGAAATTGTCATACAAAATTGTGTAAAAATAACTTAACTGTAATTTAATTTTAACTTAATTCAATTTAATCTAATTTAAGTTCAGGCCGTAACACGCCACTGCACGCAATTTTGATTCCATTGTACGTACGCACGCTATCCTTTGTGTCATTTCTAGTATTATTCTACTGTACTGATGATGTCCTAAGATACATAGGAAGAAATATTTACGTAATAAAAAACCTACTACTGTGGTTCACGTGTGTTAATTTTAGTCATGAATTCTCCACAGGTTTCTCTATATGATCAAATCAAGGTTATTTATTTCCTAAAATACCTCCTGCTCACTCACAATTAAGCTATCCTCTCCTATGTCCTCTACACTTAGGTTCCTCATGATTCCACCCTAATCAGGATGAAACACCCTTATAAACTGATCACTGAATTCCTCAGCAATGTTTCTGCAGCAGTTACCATTCTACCACTTCCATCCCTTAACTTCATCTTTCCATAATCATTCTTCCTTCTACTTGCCACATATCTAAAAAACTCTCTAGGGTTTTTCTTAGCCCAATTTGCCAATTTAGGCTCATACTCTACTTTTATTTTCCTTACTAACTGAGTCACTCTCCTGTCTTGTTCTTTATATTCTTCATGTGACTGATTATCATTATTCATTTTGTACTTCCTCCAAAGTACTTTCTTTTTCCAGAATTCATGCTTAAGCTCCATATTCATCCATTTTACACCTACTTATTCAGCCTTTTGGCCTTTGGGATACATTCGTACATTGATGCTGTTATGTAATTCTTTGTAAGTTCCCATGCAGCATTTATTTCCTTACTGCTTAACTTCTCGTTCCATGTTATAGCTCGAAGTTGTCTCCTAAGCTAGTCATAATCACCAGTCTTATAATTCCACATATATCCTTTCCTCGCAAAAGTCTGTATATGACTAGTCACAACACAGGTGATTACTTCATGATCACTTTCACCAACTGGAGGAAAATGTGAAACATTTTCTAACAATTACATCCTATGATGAAATGATGAGATCTAGAACTCGTGATCCTCGCATGGCTTTCTTTACGTGCTGCCTGAGATAGTTATCTCTCAAGAATAATAATATAATACGTTGTAGAAGTCATCTTAAGAATGAGGGCTTGTTGGGGCATAGATTCGAATTATGGTCACTACTGTACCCTAGCATGTTGTATTTTTCAACGAAGTTGCATGTTCATGTCCGTTAAGTTCTATATTATGTTTAATTTCTATTTCTGTTTGATCAAGAATCTTACTCCATAATGAGCCTTGGTTTCTTTTGCCATAATAAAACAATATTCTATTGAATTTAGAAATTCAGAGCAGATAACTGACTTCAGGCAGATTATCTGCTCTGAATTTCTTGTGATTTCAGCAAGACCTAAGACGTCCTCCCCTGTTTCCAGTGCTTTCTCCAAATCATTTTTGAAGATTTTACATTGGAATTTTAGGTAATTATTTTCTCTCTATGCAAGTTGAGGTTTGATACTGTTGCATATTTTCAAGGTGGGATCTTGGCTGAAGCCACTTACATGACCTTATCATCCTAGGAGACAATTGAGGTGATATCAGTGAACTGACAACTTAGCTTCATATATGAGGGCTGGGTCTGCTCTCCCATAGTGACCCAGTCCCTCTTGGGAGAATGTGTGTGTGTGTGTGTGTGTGTGTGTGTGTGTGTGTGTGTGTGTGTGTGTGTGTGTGTGTGTGTGTGTGTGTGTGTGTGTGTGTGTGAACTACACTTCATCTGGCTGTTTAATCAGTCTGGCAAAGGTGACCCTACCAGGAGCTTAAGCTCCCAATGGTATAGTTCTTCAGGTCACTGGAGCATTGAAACCTCCTTATGTAAGGTGGTAGTCCATGGAGATTTGCAAGTATACAATATATTTAATGGCCCTAATCCCATAGTCACATTATAAAAAATTTACACTTAAAAACATCTTTTTTCATAAAGAGAAATGTGGAGGTTATTTAGAATGTAAAAAATCTGCTATAAATAAATATACATATTAATCAAATAATTTAAATAAAATAATTTATTCAGTAAACTATCATGCAGGTCTCACGTATAATTCTTCACAGTGAGATGACTATATAAAAAGGGGTATATGACAATAAAGCTGTTAGGTGGTAGAGCAATAAATTAAATTTGAAGCAGGGAGGGATTTGAGAGATCCACATTGTTTAGTGAATAAACCATCATAATTCATGTAATATCCAGAAGAGCTCAGGAAATCAACGACATGATATCTAAAAAAAAAATGGATGTTCAAGTAACTCCTGGAAAGGCATTTTCCTACACATGAGTGCTCCTGTGGCACAAACATCAGATACATGATTTTCATGACCATCACACAGGAGTGCTTCTCATGGCACCTACCAGGTCCTATGAATTTAATTAACAAAAATACATAAAAGATATTTTATGTTTTTAAAAAATATTTTTATACTGATCTCCACATCATACAGATATCATAATACTATATGAAATTAGCGAACATTTAACTTAATATGGAAAAAATCATGATTTTTGGCAGCAGATAACATCTAGAAAAAATAATTTGGAATTATTTATCATGTGCTGATATGGCAGCTAACAACTGGTTTTATGATATCGTGGAACTATCATGTAATGTGATAAAGCTGCATTATTCAAATAACTATAAAGTTTGGGTAGTTACATAAAAATCAGATGAGTGTATCAAAGGTTATAGCACACTTTACAATATAATAATTTTGGCTTATGTACAGTAGATGCATAATGTTTTGCCTAATTTTGCTATTGCATATGTCTTAATGAAACCAAACTTGAAATGATTCAACAAATTTTAATAGCGATTCTGTCAGCCAAATTAGCTGAGCGATGGCATTTCTGATCTCTAATCATGAAGTTGTGGATTAAAATTCCACAACCCGTAGTAGACATGTTTATAAAAAAGACTTTAGATGGTAGATGATTTTCATACTTGGTGCAACCATCACCCTATTTACTGGAGGCTAAAGTATCATTGGCTTAAAGAAGTATTATGTTTAGTCTGTAGTGTAAAATTCCATATTAACTACCCTTTAGCCTACTCAGGATACTAAATATGCCAACCTGTTGTAGGTAGGAGTGGCATAAAAAATACGAGCCAAACAAGGGAGAAATTTCATTAAATTCCATCTAGTTACATAAAGAAGAATTAATATAAACTTAATTCTAAATCTTAAATTTTATTACATTTCATCAGTCAGAGAAGTTATTACAATATATAATTTTGGAATGTTTTACTCCTTTGTGAAAAGACTGAAATGTCTTTTCAATTTTTGTATGGATTCCAAATGCAATTTCAATTAGAAATCCCAAACCAGAATACAGAAATAACTTGAAAGTGGATGGATAGAAAAGAAAACAAATCTTAAGAGCTGCTATGTATCTTTTTGAAATGCACTGGACAGAAATGGTTTACAGTTGTCATAATCTGTGTATTATAGTAAAGACTTGATTCCAAGCATAGCAGAAGCAAAGAACAAGTAAGGAAATGATTATAGATCATCAGGTACAGGCAAATTTCATAATAGCCTTCTTCTTTTATAATAGCCAACTGTAAACCAGTGAGATCGTTCCTATTCACAACATTCAAACCTAGTTCCTTTTTTTTCTGCTATTAAAGCGGCGAAACTATAATTATAGGAGGGAAAAAGAAAAAAATGCAAATTGTTTTAACAATAATAACAAGTAACAAAGTGATAATATATACAGAAAGGAGTTTTATAATGCATTCTTCACAGTAACATCATGCATTATCTCAACCAAACTGACCTAATTGGAATGACTCAAAAAATTTAACTGAGATCCTAAATACCAAAGTTCATTAAATTTCATCAAGCCAGGGAGGAATTATTGTTTTAAATAATTTTACAATAAAAATGGCCCAAAAATTATAATTTCATAATAGTGATAAATATTTGTGATAAAGCTTTATTATTATTATTATTATTAGACACCTCCAGGGAGTTCAAAGACTCATCGAGGGAGGGTACCTGCTCTACAGCTCTGTCTCCGCCACTCAATCCACCAACTGAACGTAACTACACCAACTAAACCACCACCACTAGTATTTCCAAAGACAGTTACAAACTCCTTTTGGCTGGAGAGCGGATACGCTAACCATTCGGCCAGCTTTGCTGGTAAAAAAATAGAATGAGTATGATAAGGAGGTAAAATCTTTAATAAGCAATCTTGAACTTAGAAATAGTTCATCAATGAGCTGGTTCATGAAACCATTTATATTCAAGAGTATGTGAAATTATTCAGAGTCAAACATTCAATTGCTGATATTTCTGTTGGTTTAGCAAGGACTGTCATAATATAAAGTGCATCCAGAAAGTAAGGTCAATTCAGAATTTACTGCCAAATAAAATATGGGAGAGGGGTCGCACATGTGTGGTAACACAGAGTGACTGATTAGCTAGCTAGTTGACCATTTTACTTTCATTCCATCATCTTTTGTTGTCTTCCATGAATAGTTTATAAGTGCTGTGATAACAAATTCTGCCAGTTGCAAAGTTTGTAGTGTGATGCAATTTTCATTGGTGGAAACAATAGTGCTGTAGAAATTCAATGATGATTGTGTAAGGTTCAAGGACCTAACATAATGAGTAACAGTAAAATTATTATTATTATGTGACACCTCCAAGGAGTTCAAAGACTCATAGAGGGAGGGCACCTACTCTACAACTCTCCGTCCCCACCACTCAATTCCCCAACTACAGCAAACTGCATCATCTACATCAACACCACCTACTGCCTGCAACCCCTAGTATTTTCACAGACAATCACAAACATCCATGTTGTGATTCGAACCTGCAGCCTTTTGGCCGGAAAGTGGATATGCTAACCACTTGGCCAACCAGGCTGGCCAAAATGATTAGTAAACTTTGAAACTTACAGCACTCATTATATATTATCTGTAGAAGACAACAAATGATAATGGAATGAAAGTAAAATAGCCAACAGCTAGCTAATGAGTCACTCTATGCTAACAAGCATGTGCAACTCCTCTCCCTTATCTTATTTGGCAGTAAATTCTGAACAGAGTTACATAACTGTCTGGAAACTGTCCTATTCAGAACAATGAAACTTTTGTAAAAAAACAAAACACGAGTATGTCAAGTGGGTTATTATATTCACCAATTTTGTGGGTCCTACACATAATTTCTTTTACCTGCCATTAAAAATGGTTCACCAGAAAACCAAAATGGATATGACAAATTTCATTAGCAGTCTTCAATACCAAATTTCAATTCTGCATGCACAGAATTATTTTGCAAAATTCTGTGAATAAAAATGCACTGTTTGAAGTTGAACATGACACACGAGATAAATTCCTGTATGTATCCTAAATTCCATACAGCTAGAACAGATGTATTGTAATACATAACTTCAATGTTATTTGCCCCTTAGTATCACTGTACATGATCTGACTGAAATGGCTCAATCAATTTCAACTTTGAGCATTTTGTGAAGCATGCCTAACCACATGCAGGAAGAAAACCAAAAATGAATCACCAAGATTTAACAGATAATGAAGCACAGGTACCATATGATTAACATAAATAACTGGTTGGTGCTGCTTTGTGTATATGCTAGTATTTTTTTTTTTTTTTTAGAAAAAATTAACTTGTAGTCACTTTCCCAGAAAAATTACCTTATACATTTTTAAGATCATATATTTTAATTAAATTTTACTGCAATACGGCCTAAAAAAATAAATAAAATCAACCTCTGGGTCATCCATGGCATTACAATATGCTATAGGTTTCCACTTTTATAAACAAAACCTTTAATGTCTGTGAATATATCATCAGATCATCAAATTCCAGATATTCACTCTTCAAGAGGTATACATGGTAAACTTTACATTATTATTAAACTCCTGTTCACAATTTTCCTCCAAATCAATCAACTGCTTGTCAGGGCTCCAAGACTATCAGATCTTATATTTTGGACTTCGAGGGCATTTCTAAACTGATGGATTGCATTCTCTTAATAGTACCCTATTCTTTAGGTTGGTTTTAGGTTGGTTCTTTCCATTCATCTTATCAAATATCTGCTTTGCTAAACCTTTCCCCATCCATTCTAAGGTGGTATGATCACCTTGCGGGTGATCATAATATCTTAGATTAGTGCTAATTACCCATTTGAATATATTCCATCTGGAATTCAACAATCAAGCAATGCCTTCTGATTTATGCAATTCAGTCACAGTAAAATTTTATTCCTTCATATTTTGAGCCTTTCTGGTTGCAGGCCGTGGTTGGCCAAGTGATAAGTGTACCCACTCTCCAACCAATAGGCTGTAAGTTTGAATCATACCGTGGGTATGGATGTTTGTGATTGTCTTTATGTGGGGGATGAATATCATCGCCCAGTGTGAGACCACCTCCCTACTTATTGGAGGCCTGAAGTTGCTTAAAGTTCCATGTTTAGTCTCTAAAGCAGAGTTTCTGGACTATATAAAAAATAAATAAAAAATACAAAAAATATATAAAATGATAAAAAATGGGGAAAGAAATCCTTAGCCCACCCACACTACAAATATACTACAGGGTTACTAATAACCTTTCATGATATTGTGCCATTGACCCTATATAATTGTTGTGATTTGAACAGCTTTTCTTTCTGAGCGCTCTATCCTTTTCCTGATCTACAAGTCTCAAGTACAGATCCTTGTTATATCCTAATGAAAATATGATCCTAGACGTCCTGATCTGGCCTGAATACAGCTTTTCTTTGGTAAGTTTCTCTTGCACAATTTTTTTTAAATTCTATTCTTAAAGTATGCATACATAAATCTTTCCTGGAATACTCAGTAAAGAAATTGATCTATAATAATTACATTCAGCTTTATTTCCTTTTTTTATAGATGGGTGCAGTGAGAGCTCTACTTCCATTATTTGGAATTTGCCATTCATACAATGTTTTCTGAATTATGCAATTTAGCCACAGTAAACATTTTATACCTCCATATTTTGAGCTGACTTTCTTGTAGAGTAACCTTCTCCAGCTACCTTCCCTATTTCATTGGATTTTTTTTTAGTTTCAAGTATTGGTGTATCTACTCTTGATTATACTTTCTTGAATATTTTCTACCACATTTCTGACATTGCTTATTTCAGTTAACAATCTTAGAAAGTAATTACTCTAGGTATCCAGAATATCTTTAGTAAAAGAATTTGATTACTTTTATAGCACTCTTTCCTCCATTTAAGAAGTATGATGTATATCATGAAGATAGAAAAGCAGAAAGGAGACTTGTGCTTGATGATAGCATGGGAGTTATGTATTGCATGACAGAAAGGGGAGGGTGCTATTGATGACAGCAAAGGAGTTTTGACCCTGCAAGGTGGAGATGAAACAGGCAAATAGCAGCACTGGCTCAGAGGTAGCGATAAGTATAATGTGAGGCAGTAGTGGACAGGTTGAAATATTCAGTAGATGTTGCTATAGACTTCTCAATGCAGAGGGAAAGTAAGAAGGAAACGTAGAGGCTAATTAGCCTAGAAAATAGGTGATTTTACTTAAATATAAAGAGCCAATAGGCTTCAGACTGGAATGAAGAGATGGCATCTCAAATGAGAATAAATTTCTAGAGTTTTAGAGGGAATGCAAGGATCGAGGGAATTGCATCCGATCATCTCAGCACAAGATATTATAAATAGGATGCTGAATCTCACTCACTCCAACTAGTGAGAGTGACCATAAAGCTGGTGTAGATAGTCATATGGTCATATGAGGACTTCTGTGAGTTAAAGATAAATGCAGAAAGTACAAGACTGGTGATTATGAAAAGCTCAGAGACAGCTTGCAGCAGTATCATAGAATGAGGATAAGAAAGGAGATGAACACTGCTTGGGTGCTATTCAAGAACTATCTAGCAGAAGTAATATCTAAATGTATTCCAAGGGTTCGAAGGTTAAATAGAGGAACAAAGAGATTAAGCATGCAGTCTGGAGGAAAAAGGCATATGGAGGTAGTATAACATGACTGGTGCTAATCAGTTGCATACAAAGAGCAGAGGAGGAAGCTGACTCACTTGATAAGGGAAGAAAAAGTGCAGTACGAACAGCAATTAGCCAAAGTAAAAACCTTACAGTTCTTTCAATATGTGGCTAGTAGAGAAAACATGGTTAAGGAAGAATGATACTTGCTGGTAAAAATGGTAGAATCATAATCACTGCAGTGAATATAGTTGATATATTAAATGCAAATTCCGTGAAGTTATTTCACTTTGTGAATGAATGTGACATCATGTAAGGCTCGAGTGCAATTGAAAGGTAGGATGGAGTAATGAAGAGTGCACATGGAGGTATATGGAAAATTGCATAAAGAGATGTTAATAAGGGAGTCGGACTGGATGATATATCACCACAGGTGATGACAATACTCCAGGGAATTAGCAAATTCCTTAATGCTATTTTGGACCAAATTATGGAGCAGCAGAAAGAGGACAAAAGTTTTATACCTCATAAGGAAGGTGATAAGACTGAGATTTCCAATTATAGGTCAATTTGTGTCTGTATGCCTGGAGTGTGGCTAAAATGCTGGTGGTTAGTGAGGATCAAGATCCAGAATTGGATTGACAACAGTAGCAGCATGCTCTTTGAGGAACAACATGGGTTTGCAAAAGGAAGATCATTTTTTTTTTAGCAAACTACTTATATATTATAACAAGGCAAATGCATTGGACACCGAAACACATACACAGCAATATATTTAGATTTCACAAATGTTCTTTGATATACTGACACATGACAAGCTGATTAAACTGGAGTGGATGTTGCTGAATAACAGATAGGCACAATGGATTGGAATGAATGTCAGATAGGTATTAGCAAGATGATTTGTGTATGGAGGAGGAGTATCTCTGAAGAGGTGTGTGTGTGTGTGTGTGTGTGTGTGTGTGTGTGACTACTGGTGTTCCCAAGGATTCTGTTTCCAGGCTGTTGCTGCTTTATTTATATGTTATGATACCAGACAAGGATTGAATGAGGAGATGCAGTTGTTTGTAGATTATACAAAGATGGAGGATAGAAGGAACTGGATGGAAGGATGAGTATTACTGATGATATCTGAAGAATTGCAATCTGCAAAAAGTTAAGGAGCATTTTAAGACTGAGGGTGATAGTTCACCTGAGGCTGTCTTGTGTAAGATAGACCAACAGCACAAAATATATTGCTGATTCCATGAACATTCTGCCACTATTTTAATTTGTAGCGGCAGAATGACGAGTAATAAAAGAGGGGTGAAGTGAACAACAATATGGTTTTATTGCTTCCACCTTCCCTTGCTGTTTTGTCAGATTTGAAGTGAACATGTGTTATCCACATGACCACATTTCAACCAATTGCTTGTTGTTTATTGATTTTTATTGTTGAAGGTTTTCCTCCTTCAACCAAGGCTCAACATATCTTCAGAAGTGCTAAGTAATACTTGTACAAAGTGTATTGTGAGTTAACCCTAATATTTATATATTTTTTGGAAATCGTGCGACAGAAAGATAAAAGCAAGCTGACAATTGAGTTGAAATGCTAACTCTCTTCAACCGAATTCCACATGTGAAACTGCCATATCAACATTCATTATATATATATGCATATACACACCATATATATTTCCTAGTTTTAACACGTTCGGTTGAATTTTATTGCTGCAGAGCAAACTCATTCACATCTAATTAATAACAATAGTTTTTAGTTAGATACCGTGTTTGTCAGTGCAATATATGGCTTTGCTTGAGTCTATACAGCATAGTTTCTGTATGAGGGGACATGTGATTCATTAATTAGTGTCATTTTTATCCCAGTTGTCTCTAATTGCACTATTTGTTGAGAAATATATTACACAGACTGCTGGTACTTATTCACTGACATAATAAAAAGTACTTGTTTTTCTTGCCTCTGCAATATAGTGGCTATTGGGGGAGGGAAAGTTACTATCACCCAGCTCTGAACGTGTTTCAGCTTTTTTTCATTTTCGAGGTATATGCGAAACTTTTTAATTTCTTTTTTCGAAAAGTAAAATCAGTGGTGCGAATATATGCGAGGGCGAGTTATATTCGAGTAAGTATGCTATTTAAATTATGGATAAGTACATTGGTACCTTCTTTAAATGGAAAAATAGCTCGGATGACAGTGATAATACAAAATGAGTTTGTAATGACAGTTTGTGTGTAGTTTCTGAAGAGAAAGAGGTCTGTAATGAATCTACAGAAACACAGAATTCCCATCAGTTGCAATGCGATAACATTAATACGCTGAATGAAAGGAAAGATTTGCTGGACACTCGACCAGTGGATAGCATTCAAAGGTAAATATAATTGGTTATTTTGTAGGAACATTTTTCTGTTTTGTGACTTTTCTGCCTTTACGGTAAGTATGCCTACATTATTGTGTTATTATTCAAAACTGTAAACAATTGTTTACAGTTTTGAATGTGTATATAAAGTCAATATCAACAGTAGCCTGATTACGAATGCATGATGAAAGGGAGGGAGGTTTGGAGCTTCCCCGGATAGTATTCAAAAGGTAAATACAATTGGTTATTTTGTATAGGGTCCCGAAATTTATTAGTTTAGAATTTATTAGTTTAGAATCTTTCCACTGGGAAAGAGTTGGTGTCCACCTAAAAACTCTGAAACAGAATTTGGAAACATATTTTCCAAATAACTTTTATAAGAAATTTCTGTGGGTTCACAATCCATTTCAGGCTTGCAGTCATGAGAATGACCTTTCGTTATTGAAAAAAGAACAGCTACTTGAGCTTTCAAGTGATAGTGGGCTTAAAATGCAATTCCATGATTTTGGTTTGGCTCAATTCTGGATCTCGCCTTCAGTGAGAAGTGAATTTCCCGAATTATCTGAAGAAGCACTGAAACTCGTCATGCAGTTTTCTATAACCTATCTCTGTGAGAAAGGATTTTCATTGCTCCTTCAAATAAAAACAAAATACAGAATTCGTCTTAGTGTGTGTGTGCTGATCTTCACCTGAAGTTGACCAATATTGAGTCAGATATCCAGCAACTCTGCAAGGCCGAGAAGCTCATCCATCTCATTAAAAGTAAATAGTAACATAATTATATCATATTTATTTGTTTAATAAAAATTAAAATTTTGTTTCAATGATGATACACTTTTAATCATTTACTTCCAAGTTAATTATGTTTCCATATATATTCAAAACATGCTTTTAGATTTATTATTTTATAAATGGCACAGTTTTTCCCAAATGTTGGTAATTCCCACATGTTTTTTAAAAACTGCATAACTTAGTGGTCCATAGAATTGGTTTAGGCATTTTACTGGTCCTTGGGCTTAGAAAGGGTGAGAAACACTGCTATAGAACATTAGTACCACGGTTGAGCTAAGGAATTTTTTTATTTTTAATTTTTATCAATTTCCATTATTTCTATATTTTTTTCATTTATTTTTTAACTGGTTTAGTAACCCTGCTCCAGAGACCAGACATGGAATTTTTTCAAGCCACTTCAGGTCTTCAATAAACAGTGCAGTGGTCTCACACAGGATGATGAAATTCAACTATCAGCTAAAGACAATTACATACATCCAAGTCCATGGTGGGTTTCGAATCTGCAGCCTGTTGATTGGAGAACAAATAAGCTAACCACTCAGCCAACAGGTTAATCGTGGACAGAGAGTACGTTCAGAGGGAGCATTTCAAAAGTTGGCAGAACAGCTCCTATGATTATTTGAGTGTTGAAGAATATATTGACAGGTAGATAAGGAGGTTATTATCCCTTCTATGATATGGACTATGATATGGCCTAGCCATATGACTACTATGCAAAATTTGGTCATTTGTGTTTTGTAGGAATGAGGAGGTGGTAAGGAAGATCCAGAGATGAGTGACCAAAATGGTGGAAAGTTTGAGTAATGCTCTCTATGAGGATAGTGTATGTTGCAAAGTTTAGCTGACAGATAGAAAATTGTAAGTTACTAAAAGGGTTGTATAAGACTGACATACAAAAAAATTTTCAATATGGTGAATAGGGAAAAAACTAGGGGATCATCCATCAAAGTTGTATAACAGCATTTAGAAAGGATGTGTGAGAACAAGAATTTTTGCTTCAAGAATGGAATGGATTGCCAGAAGTGGCTGTGATGATACTCTGACAGTGAATTTAAGAGAGATACAATAGGTATTGTGTGAATAATGGTTAGTGTGGACCTCCTGCAATGAGGCTTCTGATTCCATGGAGGTACCAATAATAATTATGAGGAGTAGAGCAGATGGTGTGGTTTTACAAGAGGATTTCAACAGACTGGGTGCATCCAGTGATGAGAATTGCAAATTCAGTGCTGCCAGGTTTAAAAATTTGGGAGCAAAGAAGAGAGAGAAAGGGATCTGGGAGACTAAGGACCTAAACCAGGTACAAATTGCTAAATTTTGTGAGGACAGTACAACTTATTATCCCAATGATGTGAAGGACATTGAAGCATAGAAGTAAGAAGATTATGGGTCCAATGTAAAAGACCTTGATCAGGCCATATATTGATTACTGAGCACAGATTTGGTCATTCAGTTTTCAGAAGGATGAGAAGATACTGAAAAGGGTACAGAAATGATTAACTAAGGTGATTTCTAATATTTGGAATATTGAGTATGAATAAAGATGAAGGAAATACATGTTGAATTTAGTGGATAGAAGGGTGGGGGGGGGTGATTGAGGCATATATTGGGTAAGAGGTTATTACCAATTTTAATGTGGAAGAAGTTTTCATAGAATAGAGAGTAAAAAAGGAAGAATAGATAGAGGCTATCCCAGGAAGCCATATAACGAGGGCAAGTGAGGAGAGGAGTGGTAGGCAATTAGAATGTGTTTAAGGCACAGTTTAATGAATTCTGTGAATCATTTGGCTCCAAGGCAGTCTGATTATAATAATGAAAATTTCTAAGCTTTTACAATAGCCTCCAGAATGCCTTCCTATTATAACCAGAATCTTCCCATGAGTTTCTTTAGCTACTTTTAAATACAGCAAAAGGCTGTATTTAAAAGTAGCTCTCTCAGAGTCAGGCATATACTCACTTATTTGCTAGAAAGTTTTGATGCTTTCTTCTTTTCCAGGACTGCTTCTTTAACTTCTTAAGTACCATGAAATGCAGATTTTTCCATTCTTCCTATGCATTTAAAGCTGAATCAATGGTTTCAAAGTTTGCAAAAGAGACTCTTAAGGATTCATTCTTGTTTTCAAACATCTATTCTTCAAACATTTAGATGTTTTCAAACATCTAAACATTCTTTTTAACCCTTTCTCACATCCTATTTCAGATCTCCTATATATTATTATTATTATAATACAGGTATTTCCATGGAGTCAAAGACTCATCAGGGGAAAGCTTTATACACACAAAAGCCTTTCTCTAAATTTCTTCACTGTCACAGAGCATTCCATTCATTCACTGCTCTTCAAGCAAATCTATTCTGCCCACCCTAACTAACTGCATGCTTAATAAACTTCCAGGGATGGGTCTCTAGTTCTGTCTATTTCTCATGCATTGAAAAATTTCCTTTGTATCAATCTTATAAGTTTCTATCATGTCTCCTATTTTCTGCATTCCAACTAAACTTTGCAATCTATACATCTTCAACCTATCCTCAGGGAGCACTCCACAGACCTGGATCTGAATCGTCTCCACCATTTCCTGATCCCCAAGACACCCATGTGGCCAAATCTGTGCATGATAGTTAAGATGGGAATCACAGCCTTATATAGAGGGATAATAAGTTTTCTGCTTCAAAACAGAAAGTCAAACTTGAATGGATGTAAATTTAATAGATGTAAATCTTTTCACTAAAGTATCGAAGTCCCAGTACATTGACAATGGAACACAAATTAAAATGCAGTAAAAGAATTAATTTTAAAAGTGCCACTACAGCTAAGACAGCAGATGGTCAGTAAATTCCTCAGGAATTTGCATAACCTAATACAATAATATTTTCCATAAAGGAGATAACCTGAAGGACATCGGATCCCCCCCCCCCTATCGTTTTTAATTATGAATTTACTGACTATCTGCTGTCTTATGCTCTACTGATATTTTCAAAATTCTTTTATTACATTTTTTCTTTCCACTGTTAACGTACTGAGGATGACTTTGATACTTATGCAAAAATTGTGCATCTATTAAATTTACTTCCACATAAGTTCCAGTTTCCATTTTTAATTTCCGCAATTAACCTTTATTTTTAATTGTGTTTTTCGACATCAATTTTGGTATCATCCTGAACCAGCAAGAAGATGTCACTATCAACAATAATATAGGCAATGATTTTCAGGCGCAAACTTTGTTTGCTCTCACTGGGATAAAGGATTAAACTAAATTCATTATAGTCAAACCTAGTGATAAATAAACTTTCAACAATATAGGCAATGAGACTTTTATTATTATAATTATTATCATCAGACCTTCTGTGAGTCAAGGACTCATTGATAGAGGACATACATCATCTACACCAGCTAATATACCTTCCCTTAAACTCATTCACACTAGATGTACTCACCATTTCAACAAGCAAACTGTTCTGCTCAATCAATGCTCTGTAACAGAAGAATCTAGCTCTTACCCACCTCCTTAACCACACACAAATCTAATTTCTACAGATGCTTCCTGTCCTCTCCTCCCTTCCACATAATGAAAATTTTCATCAACTGATATCCTATAATACCCTTTTAAAAGTTTATAGATCTCTGTCATATCACTCCTCTTTATCAATGCTTGCCTTGCAGTACACTCAATCTGTTCTCTCATAATCAACATTCCATAATCCCGATATTATCTTTGTAACTATTCTTTGCACCATTTCATAGATTCTTTATCCCCTTGGAACTCTTGAGACCAAATCAGCACAGAGTAATCCAGATGGAGTTGTATCAAGGCCTTATAAAGAGACAAAAAATGACTACTTATCCATACACTATCAAGTTACACTTCGTCATTGTAATTACTCTGCAAGATGTATTTGCAACTTTTGGTATATGATCTTTGAACTACAAATTACTATCCACTAACTCCAAGATTCCTACTCTCAGCTGTTTCTTCAAGCACAATCCCACTAATATAACATACTACTGGAAATCTCATCACACCAAAATACATAACTTTGCACTTGCTAACACTGAACTGATAACCATTTTTATTTGCCCAATGTTTCAGCCTATTCAAAACAACCTGTAAGTGCTGCATATCAGCATTCCTAATTGCCATTCCTATCTTCACATTAGCAACAATTAAACATCTCCTGTCAGGTCCTTCTCAATATCATCAATATACAAATTGAATAACAATGGTCCAAGGACTGATCTGCGTACACCACTGGTCACCTTAATTCTGGCAGATTCATCACTCATATACTATTTTCTGATGCATGTCTATAGTAAACTCACTGTTTGCTGCTAAGTATAGCTTGTCTGTGAACATGTTTTATGTGGGTTCTTACCAACTCCTCTAAAAATCTTCACAACCATTCCAGTGGTACTGATAAAGTGGTAGTTAGACATATCAGTTTTTGCACCATCCTTGAACAACGTTCTTTTAGCATACATGCAGTATCCTATCTGTTAACATTGCTGAATTCTTATCCAAGGTATGGAGTAACTCTCGACCCCTCCTTCTCATATAACCTCTATGTCTTCAGCTGGTATACTGGAAGCCCTATGCACCATCTTGCATACAGCAGGTTGATAGATGTTAGTGAGGTGAGCACTCATTATTTGAACAAGCTCATCTGCTTCTTATACAAGGATACTGTCTAATTCAGTGAATTTGTTGTTCTGCCTTCATTCTTTCTTTTGCCCATCCCATTTGTTCTTTGAGCTCCAGGAGCATATTCAGATATTGCATCATTCAAGCATCTTTTCAAAGCTTCCCATGCACTGATGACATCCTTCCTGTTTTCAGTAAATGATATCGTAAGACCAAACATATATTCTTCTAAGTTTGTCATAATTTCCAGCTCTGAAGTTCAGCATCTAATCTGTCTTGATCAGAATATCGACATCTATAGCTACTTCCCAGGTCAGTATGCCATGATCACTATCACATCTTTAACTGAAACCACTGATGATACTATGATCAAATCTTTGATCTTGAGTTCCTTCTTTCCATGTTGCTTGAGAAACTTGTCTTGCAACAGCTCAATACATTTTCCTTCATTTTTATCATGAATTTTCTCTGCTCCCAGTCAATGTTCAGATAATTTAATCACCCATAAAGATTACTCATTTGATGCCCATCAAAGTAATTTGGTGGTGCATTTCATCATTCATGGTAAGTGAACTGCCAGATCTACAGAAACACCCCACAATAATTTCATCCTGTTAGCCTCCTCACTAGATAGCTTCAAACCCACTGCTTTATGAAACATTGCCAGAGTTGTGGACACCTTAGCCATGAACATACTCATGATGGCAACAAATTCAATCTCTGTTTTTTTTTTTTTTTTTTTGTATACTTATATCTACAGCCCAGTTGCGTAACTTTCTTCTCCTCACACACATGCCCACTCCTTCACCAATTCATCTTCTTAGTGTGCTATCTTCTATCGAAGGTCAGCGACCATCTTGGCGAACAAACTGCGCTCTTGTGCTAATCTGAGCAGTTGTGCACTGCTCTTTCCTGTCCACGTCTTGATGTTGTCAAACCATGATAATCTTTTTCTTCCTCTAGTTCCTTTGCCACCAATTCTTCCTATCAAAATAGTTTGTACAAGTTGTTTTTTTGCTGTTTCTCATGATGTGGCCAAGATATGATGTTTTTCGTTTCTTGATTATTTGTACAAGATGTTTAGTTTTGCCAATGGATTTTGAGACATCTTCATTGGTAATTTTTTCTGTCCATGATATCTTTAGCATTCTTCTGTATAGCCACATCTCAAAGGCTTCGATTTTCTTGATGGTTGTCACCTTCAATGTCTATGTTTCAACTCCATAGAGCAGAATAGACCACACGTAGCATTTCAGCATTCGGCATCTGACTTCCATGTTTAGGTCTTTATTGCAGAATAGTGTTCTCATTTTCATGAAGGACTGCCGTGCAACTTCAATCCTTGTCTTTATATCTATTTCTGGATCCCACCGTTCATTAAGCCAGCAACCAAGATATTTATATCTTGACACTTGATCAATATTTTTCCCATTGAGTGTCAGTTTCATTGATGAGGCTGGATGTTTGCTGATGATCATGTATTTTGTCTTGTTGATGTTTAGATTTATTCCCATTCTTTGGCTTTCTATGTATGCTCTGTCAGTGAGCTTTTGGAGATCCATAATATTATCTGCAATTAGCACGGTGTCATTTGCATATCGAAGGTTGTTAACAATCTTTCCATTTATTGTGATTCCCTCTGAACATTCTTCCAATGCTTTTTTAAAGATTACCTCTGCATATATGTTGAACAGGAGCGGTGAGAGCACACATCCTTGTCTCACTCCTCTTTTGATGTTAATATCACTGGTGGTAATGTTGTCTAATTGAACGATAGCTGACTGATTCCAATACAGATTTGTTATTAGTCTTATGTCTTGTTCGTCTAGCCTTATTTGTTGAAGCACTTCTATTAAGTTAGTGTGTCTGACTTTGTCGAATGCTTTTTCAAAATCTATGAAACACATAAAGACAGATTTCTGTTTTTCTATGCATTTTTGTATCAATATTTGGGTACAGAAAAGGGCCTCTCTAGTACCAAAACCATTCCGAAAGCCGAATTGTGTTTCACTTAGAGTTTCTTCACTTTTTCTATAAATACGATTCTGAATTTCTTTCAAAAATATTTTTAATATTTGGCTCATTAGACTAATAAGTCGGAAGTCACCACAGGAATTCGCTTTGGGTTTCTTTGGGACGGTGATAAATGGACAATTCATAACTATGCTAATTGGAATTCATATCATTATCATGGTTGCATACCTTAGGCTGAACTCACACACACAGGAGCCTCTGTAGCTCATTCGGTATAGACCATAGGTTCCCAAAGTGAGTGGTACTGCCTCCCCCCCAGTGGGCGCTGAAGCCTTCTAGGGGGACTATAGTGGAATCAGAAGCATTTGGGGAGTTCAGGCGGTCTAGGGGTCGGTGGCTCTTTATAGAATAAATGAATAATATATATTTAAAAATTAATTATTTTCGTGATTTTGCGTTTAGATAATCATTTAAAATTTAAATATTGAATTTTAATTCATCTTATGCCTGTCTTACGCGATCAATTTTTTTTATCAATTTTCTATTTCAATTATTTAATCATTTGAAAATTTACCATGTCAGATAGAAATAGATATCAATTTTCTGTGTCAATGAGAAAACTGAACGTGTCATACAGGATATTTTAACTTCTATTTTTTATGAAAAATATGAATAAATAAAAAATGAATAAATAAATAAATAAAAAAATTTATTTATTCATTTTTTGCTATTGTAAAAATTGATCGTGCCATACAGGCTTTAGTCTATCCACGCAGCAGACGAGTCTTAACTAGTAGTATGTCGGTCAACTATTACATAGGTAATTCACTCAATTCAGCATGTTTTGACAGGAATATGGGTGAGTGCAGTGGCTTGTTCAAAGCACGAGTACGATGGTATCGCAAACAAGTCAATGCATGCAAGTCAATTCAGCTAGATTTCAAATCTATAAATACCAGTGGTTTAGGAAGAAGTTTCATTATTTTTTTGTGTGCTTTGCCAACAATCATCAGTCGAAAGTGTGATAGATAAGTGGAGTCACAAAAAGTGTAAATTAAATCTTTTATTTTGTGAATATTTTTGCAAATTTTATTACTTCATTATGTCTGAATATAAGAAGAAATGTCGACAGTACAGTATTGAGTATTTGAAATATGGTTTTATTCAGTCTCAAATATTTGAAATATGGTTTTATTCAGTCTCAAATATTTGAAATATGGTTTTATTCAGTCTCAAATATTTGAAATATGGTTTTATTCAAACTGTTATAATGGGGGTGTTACAAAATTTATGTCTTGCAAAGTGGGCGGTGGCCTGAAAAAGTTTGGCAACCTATGGTATAGACAAAGTCCTGGCTTGATTCCTGTCCGTGATGTGAGGCCTTTATCTGGTCTCTTTTGACGAAAGGTGAGTTAGCAGGTCTCATATGGAGGTAGGGTTTTTTTCACCTGGAAACTTGGGTTTTTCGTCCCCCAGAACAGGCAAACCAGCCCAGTGAACACACACACACACACACACGATTACAGTCAGGAATACTCAAGACCCAACTATGGGCTTGATTTGTCAGCTATGTGGGTCCCGAGACTGGATAAAATTAGGGAGGAGTGGATTCAGATGGTGCCGTACCTCCCTGTAAAAGGGACTCATGGACATTGTATCATCATATGAAATCAATAAAAATAAAACTCACACATTTCTCAATGTCTCTCCCATTCCCCCCTTCCTTCATAATAATCTAGTTTCCCTGACATCAGTTCTCATCCCAATAAATAATTTCTCCAGGATCGTCAAATGCATTCAACTGCAGGTCACCCCTCTCATCAAATTCAACCATACATCCAAAAATTCAGTGCTATCATATCATGGTAATAGACTAAAATTTTCACTCCCTCACTTTTTCCATCATAATATATAGACACATTTACACAAGAATATTATATTTTAATTTGCCAATATTTCAGTCTGAAAATAACAGACTATCTTCAGTGGCTACATAGCAACAGTTTTTTTTTTTATCAAGGTGGAATACCAACAATTGATCATTCAAAAGTAGAACGAGCCGCTTGATGTGTTGTCACGGCATTTTTTCAGAAAGATGATCCTCACTCGCAACTTACCTTGTATTACTGATAGTTTACCTAATTTACTGTTTTTTTTTGGTAAAGTTTTCCCCGTGAAGGAAAACCAATAAATTAGGTAAACTATCAGTAATACAAGGTAAGTTGCGAGCGAGGATCGTTTTTCTGAAAAAAATGGTGCAACAACACATAACGGGGCTCGTTCTACTTTTGAATGATCAATTGTTGGTATTCCATCTTGTTTAAAAACTGTTCCTATGTAGCCATTGAAGATAGTTTGTTATTTTCAGACTGAAATATTTGGCAAATTAAAATATAATATTCTTGTGCAAATATGTATATATATTATAATCTTAATATCACAAATTTCTCTAAAGAATCAAATTCTCTTCCTTCACGGGGAAAACTTTACCAAAAAAACCAGTAAATTAGGTAAACTATCAGTAATACAAGGTAAGTTGCGAGCGAGGATCGTTTTTCTGAAAAAAATGGTGCAACAATACATAACGGGGCTCGTTCTACTTTTGAATGATCAATTGTTGGTATTCCATCTTGTTAAAAAACTGTTCCTATGTAGCCATTGAAGATAGTTTGTTA